>NC_140300.1:77689747-77784747 GCF_964211825.1 Aythya ferina
TTTGGGGTTTCCGTTGCGTTTTGTTGATTTCCTAATGTGTTTTAAGTTTGTTGGGAGTGGACTTTGGGATTTGGAGAACATCAGGTAGGTTTAGTGTGGTTTTGGGGTGGATCTATGTTTTTTTGGGGTTTTCTTTCTTTTTTAGGGGTTATCCTGTTCTTGTTTGGGGTGTTTTTGACTTGTTTTGGGGTCTCCGTTGGGTTTTAGTTGGTCCTTAAGGGAAATGGGAGTGGATTGTGGGTTTTGAAGAAGATCAGGTGAGTTTAGGGTGGTTTTGCGGGGAAATTCATAGTTTTTGGTGTTTTTTCTTCTGATTCAGTTCTTTTTTTGGGGTGTTTTTGACGTGTTTTGGGGTTTCCGTTGGGTTTCGTTGAGTTCCTAATGGGTTTTATGGTGGTTGGGAGTGGACATTTGGATTTGGAGAACATCAGGTACGTTTAGAGTGGTTTTGGGATTGGATCCGTGCTTTTTGGGGTTTTCTTTGGTTTTGGGGGTGATCCTGTTCTTGTTTGGGGTGTTTTTGACGTGTTTTGGGTTCTCCGTTGGGTTTCGTTGTGTTTTCCGTGGTCATCATGGTGGAAAAGTGTAAATTGTGGGTTTTGGAGAACATCAGGTAGGTTTATGAGGACTTTTGGGGCAGATTCATGGTTTTTAGGGTTTTCTTCTGTTTTTTCTAGTGATCCAGTTGGTTTTCGGCGTGTTTTTGACGTGTTTTGTGGTCTCCGTTGGGTTTCGTTGGGTTTTCCGTGGTCATCATGGTGGAAAAGTGTAAATTGTGGGTTTTGGAGAACATCAGGTAGATTTAGGGTGTTTTGGGGGTGGATCTATGGTCTTGGGGGATTTTGTTCCAGTTTTGGGGTGATCGAATTCATTTTTGGGGTGTTTCTGACGTGTTTTGGGTTCTTCGTTGGGTTTCGTTGGGTTTTCCGTTGTCATCATGGTGGAAAAGTGTAAATTGTGGGTTTTGGAGAACATCAGGTAGGTTTAGGGGGACTTTTGGGGTGGATTCATGATATATGGGGTTTTCTTCTGCTTTTTTTTTTTTTTTTTTTTTGGGGGAGGGGTGATCCAATTCATTTTGGGGGTGTTTTTGACGTGTTTTGGGGTCTCCATTGGGTTTCGTTGCGTTTTCCGTGGTCATCATGGTGGAAAAGGGTAAATTGTTGGTTTTGGAGAACATCAGGTAGGTTTAGGTTGGTTTTGGGATTGGATCTATGGTTTTGGGGGATTTTCTTTTGTTTTTGGGGGTGATCCCGTTCTTTTTGGGGTGTTTTTGACGTGTTTTGGGGTCTCCGTTGGTATTCCTTGGGTTTTATGTGGTCATGGTGGTGGAAAATTGTAAATTGTGGGTTTTGGAGAACTTCAGGTAGGTTTAGGGGAATTTTGGGGTGGATTCATGGTATTTGGTCTTTTCTTCTGTTTTTTTTTGGGTGATCCTGTTCTTTTTTGGGGTGTTTATGACGTGTTTTGGGGTCTCCGTTGGGTTTTAGTTGGGTTCTTGTTGGTCATCATGGTGAAAAAGTGTAAATTGTGGCTTTTGGAGAACATCAGGTAGGTTTAGGGGGACTTTTGGGGCAGAGTCATGTTTTTTGGTGTTTTCTTCTGTTTCTTGGGGTGGTCCCGTTCTTTTTTGGGAAGTTTTTGAGGTGTTTGGGGGTCTCCGTTGGGTTTTGTTGTGTACTCGTTGGTCATCGTGGTGGAAAATGGTAAATTGTGGGTTTTGGAGAACATCAGGTAGGTTTAGGGTGGTTTTGGGATTGGATCCGTGCTTTTTGGGGATTTTCTTCCAGTTTATGGGTGATCCCTTTATTTTTGGGGTGTTTTTGACGTGTTTTGGTGTCTCGTTTTGGGTTTTCGTTTGGTTCATGTTGGTCATCCTGGTGAAAAAGTGTAAATTGTGGCTTTTGGAGAACATCAGGTAGGTTTAGGGGGACTTTTGGTGTGGATCTATGGCTTTTGGGGTTTTCTTTCGTTTTTAGGGTTTATCCCGTTCTTGTTTTGGGTGTTTTTGACTTCTTTTGGGGTCTCCGTTGGGTTTCGTTGGGTTTTCCATGGTCATCATGTTGGAAAATTGTAAATTGTGGGTTTTGGAGATCATCAGGTAGGTTTAGGGTGGTTTTGGGGTGGATCTATGATTTTGAAGGATTTTCTTCCAATTTTGGGGGTGATCCCTTTCTTTTTTTTTTTTTTTTTTTTTTTTTTTGACGTGTTTTGTGGTCTCCGTTGGGTTTCGTTGGGTTTTCCATGGTCATCAATGTGGAAAAGTGTAAATTGTGGGTTTTGGAGAACTTCAGGTTGGTTTAGGGGGATTTTTGGTGTGGATCTATGGCTTTTGGGGGTTTTCTTTCGTTGTTGGGGTTGAACAGTTCTTTTTTGGGGTGTTTTTGACGTTTTTGGGGTCTCCGTTGGGTTTTGTTGGGTTCTCGTTGGTCGTTAAGCTAAATGGGAGTGGATTGTGGGTTTTGAAGAAGATCAGGTGAGTTTAGGGTGATTTGGGAGGGAAATGCATAGTTTTGTTTTTTTTTTTTCTTCTGATCCAGTTCTTTTTTGGGGTGTTTTTGATGTGTTTTGGGGTCTCCGTTGGTTTTTGTTGTGTTCTTGTTGTTCATCATGGTGAAAACGGGTAAACTGTGGGTATTGGAGAACATCAGGTAGGTTTAGGGGGACTTTTGGGGTGGATCAACGGCTTTTAGGGTTTTCTTCCAGTTTTGGGGGTGATCCCGCTTTTTTTGTGGTGTTTTTGACGTGTTTTGGGGTTTCCGTTGCGTTTTGTTGATTTCCTAATGTGTTTTAAGTTTGTTGGGAGTGGACTTTGGGATTTGGAGAACATCAGGTAGGTTTAGTGTGGTTTTGGGGTGGATCTATGTTTTTTTGGGGTTTTCTTTCTTTTTTAGGGGTTATCCTGTTCTTGTTTGGGGTGTTTTTGACTTGTTTTGGGGTCTCCGTTGGGTTTTAGTTGGTCCTTAAGGGAAATGGGAGTGGATTGTGGGTTTTGAAGAAGATCAGGTGAGTTTAGGGTGGTTTTGCGGGGAAATTCATAGTTTTTGGTGTTTTTTCTTCTGATTCAGTTCTTTTTTTGGGGTGTTTTTGACGTGTTTTGGGGTTTCCGTTGGGTTTCGTTGAGTTCCTAATGGGTTTTATGGTGGTTGGGAGTGGACATTTGGATTTGGAGAACATCAGGTACGTTTAGAGTGGTTTTGGGATTGGATCCGTGCTTTTTGGGGTTTTCTTTGGTTTTGGGGGTGATCCTGTTCTTGTTTGGGGTGTTTTTGACGTGTTTTGGGTTCTCCGTTGGGTTTCGTTGTGTTTTCCGTGGTCATCATGGTGGAAAAGTGTAAATTGTGGGTTTTGGAGAACATCAGGTAGGTTTATGAGGACTTTTGGGGCAGATTCATGGTTTTTAGGGTTTTCTTCTGTTTTTTCTAGTGATCCAGTTGGTTTTCGGCGTGTTTTTGACGTGTTTTGTGGTCTCCGTTGGGTTTCGTTGGGTTTTCCGTGGTCATCATGGTGGAAAAGTGTAAATTGTGGGTTTTGGAGAACATCAGGTAGATTTAGGGTGTTTTGGGGGTGGATCTATGGTCTTGGGGGATTTTGTTCCAGTTTTGGGGTGATCGAATTCATTTTTGGGGTGTTTCTGACGTGTTTTGGGTTCTTCGTTGGGTTTCGTTGGGTTTTCCGTTGTCATCATGGTGGAAAAGTGTAAATTGTGGGTTTTGGAGAACATCAGGTAGGTTTAGGGGGACTTTTGGGGTGGATTCATGATATATGGGGTTTTCTTCTGCTTTTTTTTTTTTTTTTTTTTGGGGGGAGGGGTGATCCAATTCATTTTGGGGGTGTTTTTGACGTGTTTTGGGGTCTCCATTGGGTTTCGTTGCGTTTTCCGTGGTCATCATGGTGGAAAAGGGTAAATTGTTGGTTTTGGAGAACATCAGGTAGGTTTAGGTTGGTTTTGGGATTGGATCTATGGTTTTGGGGGATTTTCTTTTGTTTTTGGGGGTGATCCCGTTCTTTTTTGGGGTGTTTTTGACGTGTTTTGGGGTCTCCGTTGGTATTCCTTGGGTTTTATGTGGTCATGGTGGTGGAAAATTGTAAATTGTGGGTTTTGGAGAACTTCAGGTAGGTTTAGGGGAATTTTGGGGTGGATTCATGGTATTTGGTCTTTTCTTCTGTTTTTTTTTGGGTGATCCTGTTCTTTTTTGGGGTGTTTATGACGTGTTTTGGGGTCTCCGTTGGGTTTTAGTTGGGTTCTTGTTGGTCATCATGGTGAAAAAGTGTAAATTGTGGCTTTTGGAGAACATCAGGTAGGTTTAGGGGGACTTTTGGGGCAGAGTCATGTTTTTTGGTGTTTTCTTCTGTTTCTTGGGGTGGTCCCGTTCTTTTTTGGGAAGTTTTTGAGGTGTTTGGGGGTCTCCGTTGGGTTTTGTTGTGTACTCGTTGGTCATCGTGGTGGAAAATGGTAAATTGTGGGTTTTGGAGAACATCAGGTAGGTTTAGGGTGGTTTTGGGATTGGATCCGTGCTTTTTGGGGATTTTCTTCCAGTTTATGGGTGATCCCTTTATTTTTGGGGTGTTTTTGACGTGTTTTGGTGTCTCGTTTTGGGTTTTCGTTTGGTTCATGTTGGTCATCCTGGTGAAAAAGTGTAAATTGTGGCTTTTGGAGAACATCAGGTAGGTTTAGGGGGACTTTTGGTGTGGATCTATGGCTTTTGGGGTTTTCTTTCGTTTTTAGGGTTTATCCCGTTCTTGTTTTGGGTGTTTTTGACTTCTTTTGGGGTCTCCGTTGGGTTTCGTTGGGTTTTCCATGGTCATCATGTTGGAAAATTGTAAATTGTGGGTTTTGGAGATCATCAGGTAGGTTTAGGGTGGTTTTGGGGTGGATCTATGATTTTGAAGGATTTTCTTCCAATTTTGGGGGTGATCCCTTTCTTTTTTTTTTTTTTTTTTTTTTTTTTTGACGTGTTTTGTGGTCTCCGTTGGGTTTCGTTGGGTTTTCCATGGTCATCAATGTGGAAAAGTGTAAATTGTGGGTTTTGGAGAACTTCAGGTTGGTTTAGGGGGATTTTTGGTGTGGATCTATGGCTTTTGGGGTTTTCTTTCGTTGTTGGGGTTGAACCAGTTCTTTTTTGGGGTGTTTTTGACGTTTTTGGGGTCTCCGTTGGGTTTTGTTGGGTTCTCGTTGGTCGTTAAGCTAAATGGGAGTGGATTGTGGGTTTTGAAGAAGATCAGGTGAGTTTAGGGTGATTTGGGAGGGAAATGCATAGTTTTGTTTTTTTTTTTCTTCTGATCCAGTTCTTTTTTGGGGTGTTTTTGATGTGTTTTGGGGTCTCCGTTGGTTTTTGTTGTGTTCTTGTTGTTCATCATGGTGAAAACGGGTAAATTGTGGGTATTGGAGAACATCAGGTAGGTTTAGGGGGACTTTTGGGGTGGATCAACGGCTTTTAGGGTTTTCTTCCAGTTTTGGGGGTGATCCCGCTTTTTTTGTGGTGTTTTTGACGTGTTTTGGGGTTTCCGTTGCGTTTTGTTGATTTCCTAATGTGTTTTAAGTTTGTTGGGAGTGGACTTTGGGATTTGGAGAACATCAGGTAGGTTTAGTGTGGTTTTGGGGTGGATCTATGTTTTTTTGGGGTTTTCTTTCTTTTTTAGGGGTTATCCTGTTCTTGTTTGGGGTGTTTTTGACTTGTTTTGGGGTCTCCGTTGGGTTTTAGTTGGTCCTTAAGGGAAATGGGAGTGGATTGTGGGTTTTGAAGAAGATCAGGTGAGTTTAGGGTGGTTTTGCGGGGAAATTCATAGTTTTTGGTGTTTTTTCTTCTGATTCAGTTCTTTTTTTGGGGTGTTTTTGACGTGTTTTGGGGTTTCCGTTGGGTTTCGTTGAGTTCCTAATGGGTTTTATGGTGGTTGGGAGTGGACATTTGGATTTGGAGAACATCAGGTACGTTTAGAGTGGTTTTGGGATTGGATCCGTGCTTTTTGGGGTTTTCTTTGGTTTTGGGGGTGATCCTGTTCTTGTTTGGGGTGTTTTTGACGTGTTTTGGGTTCTCCGTTGGGTTTCGTTGTGTTTTCCGTGGTCATCATGGTGGAAAAGTGTAAATTGTGGGTTTTGGAGAACATCAGGTAGGTTTATGAGGACTTTTGGGGCAGATTCATGGTTTTTAGGGTTTTCTTCTGTTTTTTCTAGTGATCCAGTTGGTTTTCGGCGTGTTTTTGACGTGTTTTGTGGTCTCCGTTGGGTTTCGTTGGGTTTTCCGTGGTCATCATGGTGGAAAAGTGTAAATTGTGGGTTTTGGAGAACATCAGGTAGATTTAGGGTGTTTTGGGGGTGGATCTATGGTCTTGGGGGATTTTGTTCCAGTTTTGGGGTGATCGAATTCATTTTTGGGGTGTTTCTGACGTGTTTTGGGTTCTTCGTTGGGTTTCGTTGGGTTTTCCGTTGTCATCATGGTGGAAAAGTGTAAATTGTGGGTTTTGGAGAACATCAGGTAGGTTTAGGGGGACTTTTGGGGTGGATTCATGATATATGGGGTTTTCTTCTGCTTTTTTTTTTTTTTTTTTTTGGGGGAGGGGTGATCCAATTCATTTTGGGGGTGTTTTTGACGTGTTTTGGGGTCTCCATTGGGTTTCGTTGCGTTTTCCGTGGTCATCATGGTGGAAAAGGGTAAATTGTTGGTTTTGGAGAACATCAGGTAGGTTTAGGTTGGTTTTGGGATTGGATCTATGGTTTTGGGGGATTTTCTTTTGTTTTTGGGGGTGATCCCGTTCTTTTTTGGGGTGTTTTTGACGTGTTTTGGGGTCTCCGTTGGTATTCCTTGGGTTTTATGTGGTCATGGTGGTGGAAAATTGTAAATTGTGGGTTTTGGAGAACTTCAGGTAGGTTTAGGGGAATTTTGGGGTGGATTCATGGTATTTGGTCTTTTCTTCTGTTTTTTTTTTGGGTGATCCTGTTCTTTTTTGGGGTGTTTATGACGTGTTTTGGGGTCTCCGTTGGGTTTTGTTGGGTTCTTGTTGGTCATCATGGTGAAAAAGTGTAAATTGTGGCTTTTGGAGAACATCAGGTAGGTTTAGGGGGACTTTTGGGGCAGAGTCATGTTTTTTGGTGTTTTCTTCTGTTTCTTGGGGTGGTCCCGTTCTTTTTTGGGAAGTTTTTGAGGTGTTTGGGGGTCTCCGTTGGGTTTTGTTGTGTACTCGTTGGTCATCGTGGTGGAAAATGGTAAATTGTGGGTTTTGGAGAACATCAGGTAGGTTTAGGGTGGTTTTGGGATTGGATCCGTGCTTTTTGGGGATTTTCTTCCAGTTTATGGGTGATCCCTTTATTTTTGGGGTGTTTTTGACGTGTTTTGGTGTCTCGTTTTGGGTTTTCGTTTGGTTCATGTTGGTCATCCTGGTGAAAAAGTGTAAATTGTGGCTTTTGGAGAACATCAGGTAGGTTTAGGGGGACTTTTGGTGTGGATCTATGGCTTTTGGGGTTTTCTTTCGTTTTTAGGGTTTATCCCGTTCTTGTTTTGGGTGTTTTTGACTTCTTTTGGGGTCTCCGTTGGGTTTCGTTGGGTTTTCCATGGTCATCATGTTGGAAAATTGTAAATTGTGGGTTTTGGAGATCATCAGGTAGGTTTAGGGTGGTTTTGGGGTGGATCTATGATTTTGAAGGATTTTCTTCCAATTTTGGGGGTGATCCCTTTCTTTTTTTTTTTTTTTTTTTTTTTTTTTTGACGTGTTTTGTGGTCTCCGTTGGGTTTCGTTGGGTTTTCCATGGTCATCAATGTGGAAAAGTGTAAATTGTGGGTTTTGGAGAACTTCAGGTTGGTTTAGGGGGATTTTTGGTGTGGATCTATGGCTTTTGGGGTTTTCTTTCGTTGTTGGGGTTGAACCAGTTCTTTTTTGGGGTGTTTTTGACGTTTTTGGGGTCTCCGTTGGGTTTTGTTGGGTTCTCGTTGGTCGTTAAGCTAAATGGGAGTGGATTGTGGATTTTGAAGAAGATCAGGTGAGTTTAGGGTGATTTGGGAGGGAAATGCATAGTTTTGTTTTTTTTTTTTCTTCTGATCCAGTTCTTTTTTGGGGTGTTTTTGATGTGTTTTGGGGTCTCCGTTGGTTTTTGTTGTGTTCTTGTTGTTCATCATGGTGAAAACGGGTAAATTGTGGGTATTGGAGAACATCAGGTAGGTTTAGGGGGACTTTTGGGGTGGATCAACGGCTTTTAGGGTTTTCTTCCAGTTTTGGGGGTGATCCCGCTTTTTTTGTGGTGTTTTTGACGTGTTTTGGGGTTTCCGTTGCGTTTTGTTGATTTCCTAATGTGTTTTAAGTTTGTTGGGAGTGGACTTTGGGATTTGGAGAACATCAGGTAGGTTTAGTGTGGTTTTGGGGTGGATCTATGTTTTTTTGGGGTTTTCTTTCTTTTTTAGGGGTTATCCTGTTCTTGTTTGGGGTGTTTTTGACTTGTTTTGGGGTCTCCGTTGGGTTTTAGTTGGTCCTTAAGGGAAATGGGAGTGGATTGTGGGTTTTGAAGAAGATCAGGTGAGTTTAGGGTGGTTTTGCGGGGAAATTCATAGTTTTTGGTGTTTTTTCTTCTGATTCAGTTCTTTTTTTGGGGTGTTTTTGACGTGTTTTGGGGTTTCCGTTGGGTTTCGTTGAGTTCCTAATGGGTTTTATGGTGGTTGGGAGTGGACATTTGGATTTGGAGAACATCAGGTACGTTTAGAGTGGTTTTGGGATTGGATCCGTGCTTTTTGGGGTTTTCTTTGGTTTTGGGGGTGATCCTGTTCTTGTTTGGGGTGTTTTTGACGTGTTTTGGGTTCTCCGTTGGGTTTCGTTGTGTTTTCCGTGGTCATCATGGTGGAAAAGTGTAAATTGTGGGTTTTGGAGAACATCAGGTAGGTTTATGAGGACTTTTGGGGCAGATTCATGGTTTTTAGGGTTTTCTTCTGTTTTTTCTAGTGATCCAGTTGGTTTTCGGCGTGTTTTTGACGTGTTTTGTGGTCTCCGTTGGGTTTCGTTGGGTTTTCCGTGGTCATCATGGTGGAAAAGTGTAAATTGTGGGTTTTGGAGAACATCAGGTAGATTTAGGGTGTTTTGGGGGTGGATCTATGGTCTTGGGGGATTTTGTTCCAGTTTTGGGGTGATCGAATTCATTTTTGGGGTGTTTCTGACGTGTTTTGGGTTCTTCGTTGGGTTTCGTTGGGTTTTCCGTTGTCATCATGGTGGAAAAGTGTAAATTGTGGGTTTTGGAGAACATCAGGTAGGTTTAGGGGGACTTTTGGGGTGGATTCATGATATATGGGGTTTTCTTCTGCTTTTTTTTTTTTTTTTTTTTTGGGGGAGGGGTGATCCAATTCATTTTGGGGGTGTTTTTGACGTGTTTTGGGGTCTCCATTGGGTTTCGTTGCGTTTTCCGTGGTCATCATGGTGGAAAAGGGTAAATTGTTGGTTTTGGAGAACATCAGGTAGGTTTAGGTTGGTTTTGGGATTGGATCTATGGTTTTGGGGGATTTTCTTTTGTTTTTGGGGGTGATCCCGTTCTTTTTTGGGGTGTTTTTGACGTGTTTTGGGGTCTCCGTTGGTATTCCTTGGGTTTTATGTGGTCATGGTGGTGGAAAATTGTAAATTGTGGGTTTTGGAGAACTTCAGGTAGGTTTAGGGGAATTTTGGGGTGGATTCATGGTATTTGGTCTTTTCTTCTGTTTTTTTTTGGGTGATCCTGTTCTTTTTTGGGGTGTTTATGACGTGTTTTGGGGTCTCCGTTGGGTTTTAGTTGGGTTCTTGTTGGTCATCATGGTGAAAAAGTGTAAATTGTGGCTTTTGGAGAACATCAGGTAGGTTTAGGGGGACTTTTGGGGCAGAGTCATGTTTTTTGGTGTTTTCTTCTGTTTCTTGGGGTGGTCCCGTTCTTTTTTGGGAAGTTTTTGAGGTGTTTGGGGGTCTCCGTTGGGTTTTGTTGTGTACTCGTTGGTCATCGTGGTGGAAAATGGTAAATTGTGGGTTTTGGAGAACATCAGGTAGGTTTAGGGTGGTTTTGGGATTGGATCCGTGCTTTTTGGGGATTTTCTTCCAGTTTATGGGTGATCCCTTTATTTTTGGGGTGTTTTTGACGTGTTTTGGTGTCTCGTTTTGGGTTTTCGTTTGGTTCATGTTGGTCATCCTGGTGAAAAAGTGTAAATTGTGGCTTTTGGAGAACATCAGGTAGGTTTAGGGGGACTTTTGGTGTGGATCTATGGCTTTTGGGGTTTTCTTTCGTTTTTAGGGTTTATCCCGTTCTTGTTTTGGGTGTTTTTGACTTCTTTTGGGGTCTCCGTTGGGTTTCGTTGGGTTTTCCATGGTCATCATGTTGGAAAATTGTAAATTGTGGGTTTTGGAGATCATCAGGTAGGTTTAGGGTGGTTTTGGGGTGGATCTATGATTTTGAAGGATTTTCTTCCAATTTTGGGGGTGATCCCTTTCTTTTTTTTTTTTTTTTTTTTTTTTTTTTGACGTGTTTTGTGGTCTCCGTTGGGTTTCGTTGGGTTTTCCATGGTCATCAATGTGGAAAAGTGTAAATTGTGGGTTTTGGAGAACTTCAGGTTGGTTTAGGGGGATTTTTGGTGTGGATCTATGGCTTTTGGGGTTTTCTTTCGTTGTTGGGGTTGAACCAGTTCTTTTTTGGGGTGTTTTTGACGTTTTTGGGGTCTCCGTTGGGTTTTGTTGGGTTCTCGTTGGTCGTTAAGCTAAATGGGAGTGGATTGTGGGTTTTGAAGAAGATCAGGTGAGTTTAGGGTGATTTGGGAGGGAAATGCATAGTTTTGTTTTTTTTTTTTCTTCTGATCCAGTTCTTTTTTGGGGTGTTTTTGATGTGTTTTGGGGTCTCCGTTGGTTTTTGTTGTGTTCTTGTTGTTCATCATGGTGAAAACGGGTAAATTGTGGGTATTGGAGAACATCAGGTAGGTTTAGGGGGACTTTTGGGGTGGATCAACGGCTTTTAGGGTTTTCTTCCAGTTTTGGGGGTGATCCCGCTTTTTTTGTGGTGTTTTTGACGTGTTTTGGGGTTTCCGTTGCGTTTTGTTGATTTCCTAATGTGTTTTAAGTTTGTTGGGAGTGGACTTTGGGATTTGGAGAACATCAGGTAGGTTTAGTGTGGTTTTGGGGTGGATCTATGTTTTTTTGGGGTTTTCTTTCTTTTTTAGGGGTTATCCTGTTCTTGTTTGGGGTGTTTTTGACTTGTTTTGGGGTCTCCGTTGGGTTTTAGTTGGTCCTTAAGGGAAATGGGAGTGGATTGTGGGTTTTGAAGAAGATCAGGTGAGTTTAGGGTGGTTTTGCGGGGAAATTCATAGTTTTTGGTGTTTTTTCTTCTGATTCAGTTCTTTTTTTGGGGTGTTTTTGACGTGTTTTGGGGTTTCCGTTGGGTTTCGTTGAGTTCCTAATGGGTTTTATGGTGGTTGGGAGTGGACATTTGGATTTGGAGAACATCAGGTACGTTTAGAGTGGTTTTGGGATTGGATCCGTGCTTTTTGGGGTTTTCTTTGGTTTTGGGGGTGATCCTGTTCTTGTTTGGGGTGTTTTTGACGTGTTTTGGGTTCTCCGTTGGGTTTCGTTGTGTTTTCCGTGGTCATCATGGTGGAAAAGTGTAAATTGTGGGTTTTGGAGAACATCAGGTAGGTTTATGAGGACTTTTGGGGCAGATTCATGGTTTTTAGGGTTTTCTTCTGTTTTTTCTAGTGATCCAGTTGGTTTTCGGCGTGTTTTTGACGTGTTTTGTGGTCTCCGTTGGGTTTCGTTGGGTTTTCCGTGGTCATCATGGTGGAAAAGTGTAAATTGTGGGTTTTGGAGAACATCAGGTAGATTTAGGGTGTTTTGGGGGTGGATCTATGGTCTTGGGGGATTTTGTTCCAGTTTTGGGGTGATCGAATTCATTTTTGGGGTGTTTCTGACGTGTTTTGGGTTCTTCGTTGGGTTTCGTTGGGTTTTCCGTTGTCATCATGGTGGAAAAGTGTAAATTGTGGGTTTTGGAGAACATCAGGTAGGTTTAGGGGGACTTTTGGGGTGGATTCATGATATATGGGGTTTTCTTCTGCTTTTTTTTTTTTTTTTTTTTGGGGGAGGGGTGATCCAATTCATTTTGGGGGTGTTTTTGACGTGTTTTGGGGTCTCCATTGGGTTTCGTTGCGTTTTCCGTGGTCATCATGGTGGAAAAGGGTAAATTGTTGGTTTTGGAGAACATCAGGTAGGTTTAGGTTGGTTTTGGGATTGGATCTATGGTTTTGGGGGATTTTCTTTTGTTTTTGGGGGTGATCCCGTTCTTTTTTGGGGTGTTTTTGACGTGTTTTGGGGTCTCCGTTGGTATTCCTTGGGTTTTATGTGGTCATGGTGGTGGAAAATTGTAAATTGTGGGTTTTGGAGAACTTCAGGTAGGTTTAGGGGAATTTTGGGGTGGATTCATGGTATTTGGTCTTTTCTTCTGTTTTTTTTTGGGTGATCCTGTTCTTTTTTGGGGTGTTTATGACGTGTTTTGGGGTCTCCGTTGGGTTTTAGTTGGGTTCTTGTTGGTCATCATGGTGAAAAAGTGTAAATTGTGGCTTTTGGAGAACATCAGGTAGGTTTAGGGGGACTTTTGGGGCAGAGTCATGTTTTTTGGTGTTTTCTTCTGTTTCTTGGGGTGGTCCCGTTCTTTTTTGGGAAGTTTTTGAGGTGTTTGGGGGTCTCCGTTGGGTTTTGTTGTGTACTCGTTGGTCATCGTGGTGGAAAATGGTAAATTGTGGGTTTTGGAGAACATCAGGTAGGTTTAGGGTGGTTTTGGGATTGGATCCGTGCTTTTTGGGGATTTTCTTCCAGTTTATGGGTGATCCCTTTATTTTTGGGGTGTTTTTGACGTGTTTTGGTGTCTCGTTTTGGGTTTTCGTTTGGTTCATGTTGGTCATCCTGGTGAAAAAGTGTAAATTGTGGGTATTGGAGAACATCAGGTAGGTTTAGGGGGACTTTTGGTGTGGATCTATGGCTTTTGGGGTTTTCTTTCGTTTTTAGGGTTTATCCCGTTCTTGTTTTGGGTGTTTTTGACTTCTTTTGGGGTCTCCGTTGGGTTTCGTTGGGTTTTCCATGGTCATCATGTTGGAAAATTGTAAATTGTGGGTTTTGGAGATCATCAGGTAGGTTTAGGGTGGTTTTGGGGTGGATCTATGATTTTGAAGGATTTTCTTCCAATTTTGGGGGTGATCCCTTTCTTTTTTTTTTTTTTTTTTTTTTTTTTTGACGTGTTTTGTGGTCTCCGTTGGGTTTCGTTGGGTTTTCCATGGTCATCAATGTGGAAAAGTGTAAATTGTGGGTTTTGGAGAACTTCAGGTTGGTTTAGGGGGATTTTTGGTGTGGATCTATGGCTTTTGGGGTTTTCTTTCGTTGTTGGGGTTGAACCAGTTCTTTTTTGGGGTGTTTTTGACGTTTTTGGGGTCTCCGTTGGGTTTTGTTGGGTTCTCGTTGGTCGTTAAGCTAAATGGGAGTGGATTGTGGATTTTGAAGAAGATCAGGTGAGTTTAGGGTGATTTGGGAGGGAAATGCATAGTTTTGTTTTTTTTTTTTCTTCTGATCCAGTTCTTTTTTGGGGTGTTTTTGATGTGTTTTGGGGTCTCCGTTGGTTTTTGTTGTGTTCTTGTTGTTCATCATGGTGAAAACGGGTAAATTGTGGGTATTGGAGAACATCAGGTAGGTTTAGGGGGACTTTTGGGGTGGATCAACGGCTTTTAGGGTTTTCTTCCAGTTTTGGGGGTGATCCCGCTTTTTTTGTGGTGTTTTTGACGTGTTTTGGGGTTTCCGTTGCGTTTTGTTGATTTCCTAATGTGTTTTAAGTTTGTTGGGAGTGGACTTTGGGATTTGGAGAACATCAGGTAGGTTTAGTGTGGTTTTGGGGTGGATCTATGTTTTTTTGGGGTTTTCTTTCTTTTTTAGGGGTTATCCTGTTCTTGTTTGGGGTGTTTTTGACTTGTTTTGGGGTCTCCGTTGGGTTTTAGTTGGTCCTTAAGGGAAATGGGAGTGGATTGTGGGTTTTGAAGAAGATCAGGTGAGTTTAGGGTGGTTTTGCGGGGAAATTCATAGTTTTTGGTGTTTTTTCTTCTGATTCAGTTCTTTTTTTGGGGTGTTTTTGACGTGTTTTGGGGTTTCCGTTGGGTTTCGTTGAGTTCCTAATGGGTTTTATGGTGGTTGGGAGTGGACATTTGGATTTGGAGAACATCAGGTACGTTTAGAGTGGTTTTGGGATTGGATCCGTGCTTTTTGGGGTTTTCTTTGGTTTTGGGGGTGATCCTGTTCTTGTTTGGGGTGTTTTTGACGTGTTTTGGGTTCTCCGTTGGGTTTCGTTGTGTTTTCCGTGGTCATCATGGTGGAAAAGTGTAAATTGTGGGTTTTGGAGAACATCAGGTAGGTTTATGAGGACTTTTGGGGCAGATTCATGGTTTTTAGGGTTTTCTTCTGTTTTTTCTAGTGATCCAGTTGGTTTTCGGCGTGTTTTTGACGTGTTTTGTGGTCTCCGTTGGGTTTCGTTGGGTTTTCCGTGGTCATCATGGTGGAAAAGTGTAAATTGTGGGTTTTGGAGAACATCAGGTAGATTTAGGGTGTTTTGGGGGTGGATCTATGGTCTTGGGGGATTTTGTTCCAGTTTTGGGGTGATCGAATTCATTTTTGGGGTGTTTCTGACGTGTTTTGGGTTCTTCGTTGGGTTTCGTTGGGTTTTCCGTTGTCATCATGGTGGAAAAGTGTAAATTGTGGGTTTTGGAGAACATCAGGTAGGTTTAGGGGGACTTTTGGGGTGGATTCATGATATATGGGGTTTTCTTCTGCTTTTTTTTTTTTTTTTTTTTTGGGGGAGGGGTGATCCAATTCATTTTGGGGGTGTTTTTGACGTGTTTTGGGGTCTCCATTGGGTTTCGTTGCGTTTTCCGTGGTCATCATGGTGGAAAAGGGTAAATTGTTGGTTTTGGAGAACATCAGGTAGGTTTAGGTTGGTTTTGGGATTGGATCTATGGTTTTGGGGGATTTTCTTTTGTTTTTGGGGGTGATCCCGTTCTTTTTTGGGGTGTTTTTGACGTGTTTTGGGGTCTCCGTTGGTATTCCTTGGGTTTTATGTGGTCATGGTGGTGGAAAATTGTAAATTGTGGGTTTTGGAGAACTTCAGGTAGGTTTAGGGGAATTTTGGGGTGGATTCATGGTATTTGGTCTTTTCTTCTGTTTTTTTTTGGGTGATCCTGTTCTTTTTTGGGGTGTTTATGACGTGTTTTGGGGTCTCCGTTGGGTTTTAGTTGGGTTCTTGTTGGTCATCATGGTGAAAAAGTGTAAATTGTGGCTTTTGGAGAACATCAGGTAGGTTTAGGGGGACTTTTGGGGCAGAGTCATGTTTTTTGGTGTTTTCTTCTGTTTCTTGGGGTGGTCCCGTTCTTTTTTGGGAAGTTTTTGAGGTGTTTGGGGGTCTCCGTTGGGTTTTGTTGTGTACTCGTTGGTCATCGTGGTGGAAAATGGTAAATTGTGGGTTTTGGAGAACATCAGGTAGGTTTAGGGTGGTTTTGGGATTGGATCCGTGCTTTTTGGGGATTTTCTTCCAGTTTATGGGTGATCCCTTTATTTTTGGGGTGTTTTTGACGTGTTTTGGTGTCTCGTTTTGGGTTTTCGTTTGGTTCATGTTGGTCATCCTGGTGAAAAAGTGTAAATTGTGGCTTTTGGAGAACATCAGGTAGGTTTAGGGGGACTTTTGGTGTGGATCTATGGCTTTTGGGGTTTTCTTTCGTTTTTAGGGTTTATCCCGTTCTTGTTTTGGGTGTTTTTGACTTCTTTTGGGGTCTCCGTTGGGTTTCGTTGGGTTTTCCATGGTCATCATGTTGGAAAATTGTAAATTGTGGGTTTTGGAGATCATCAGGTAGGTTTAGGGTGGTTTTGGGGTGGATCTATGATTTTGAAGGATTTTCTTCCAATTTTGGGGGTGATCCCTTTCTTTTTTTTTTTTTTTTTTTTTTTTTTTTGACGTGTTTTGTGGTCTCCGTTGGGTTTCGTTGGGTTTTCCATGGTCATCAATGTGGAAAAGTGTAAATTGTGGGTTTTGGAGAACTTCAGGTTGGTTTAGGGGGATTTTTGGTGTGGATCTATGGCTTTTGGGGTTTTCTTTCGTTGTTGGGGTTGAACCAGTTCTTTTTTGGGGTGTTTTTGACGTTTTTGGGGTCTCCGTTGGGTTTTGTTGGGTTCTCGTTGGTCGTTAAGCTAAATGGGAGTGGATTGTGGGTTTTGAAGAAGATCAGGTGAGTTTAGGGTGATTTGGGAGGGAAATGCATAGTTTTGTTTTTTTTTTTTCTTCTGATCCAGTTCTTTTTTGGGGTGTTTTTGATGTGCTTTGGGGTCTCCGTTGGTTTTTGTTGTGTTCTTGTTGTTCATCATGGTGAAAACGGGTAAATTGTGGGTATTGGAGAACATCAGGTAGGTTTAGGGGGACTTTTGGGGTGGATCAACGGCTTTTAGGGTTTTCTTCCAGTTTTGGGGGTGATCCCGCTTTTTTTGTGGTGTTTTTGACGTGTTTTGGGGTTTCCGTTGCGTTTTGTTGATTTCCTAATGTGTTTTAAGTTTGTTGGGAGTGGACTTTGGGATTTGGAGAACATCAGGTAGGTTTAGTGTGGTTTTGGGGTGGATCTATGTTTTTTTGGGGTTTTCTTTCTTTTTTAGGGGTTATCCTGTTCTTGTTTGGGGTGTTTTTGACTTGTTTTGGGGTCTCCGTTGGGTTTTAGTTGGTCCTTAAGGGAAATGGGAGTGGATTGTGGGTTTTGAAGAAGATCAGGTGAGTTTAGGGTGGTTTTGCGGGGAAATTCATAGTTTTTGGTGTTTTTTCTTCTGATTCAGTTCTTTTTTTGGGGTGTTTTTGACGTGTTTTGGGGTTTCCGTTGGGTTTCGTTGAGTTCCTAATGGGTTTTATGGTGGTTGGGAGTGGACATTTGGATTTGGAGAACATCAGGTACGTTTAGAGTGGTTTTGGGATTGGATCCGTGCTTTTTGGGGTTTTCTTTGGTTTTGGGGGTGATCCTGTTCTTGTTTGGGGTGTTTTTGACGTGTTTTGGGTTCTCCGTTGGGTTTCGTTGTGTTTTCCGTGGTCATCATGGTGGAAAAGTGTAAATTGTGGGTTTTGGAGAACATCAGGTAGGTTTATGAGGACTTTTGGGGCAGATTCATGGTTTTTAGGGTTTTCTTCTGTTTTTTCTAGTGATCCAGTTGGTTTTCGGCGTGTTTTTGACGTGTTTTGTGGTCTCCGTTGGGTTTCGTTGGGTTTTCCGTGGTCATCATGGTGGAAAAGTGTAAATTGTGGGTTTTGGAGAACATCAGGTAGATTTAGGGTGTTTTGGGGGTGGATCTATGGTCTTGGGGGATTTTGTTCCAGTTTTGGGGTGATCGAATTCATTTTTGGGGTGTTTCTGACGTGTTTTGGGTTCTTCGTTGGGTTTCGTTGGGTTTTCCGTTGTCATCATGGTGGAAAAGTGTAAATTGTGGGTTTTGGAGAACATCAGGTAGGTTTAGGGGGACTTTTGGGGTGGATTCATGATATATGGGGTTTTCTTCTGCTTTTTTTTTTTTTTTTTTTTGGGGGAGGGGTGATCCAATTCATTTTGGGGGTGTTTTTGACGTGTTTTGGGGTCTCCATTGGGTTTCGTTGCGTTTTCCGTGGTCATCATGGTGGAAAAGGGTAAATTGTGGCTTTTGGAGAACATCAGGTAGGTTTAGGTTGGTTTTGGGATTGGATCTATGGTTTTGGGGGATTTTCTTTTGTTTTTGGGGGTGATCCCGTTCTTTTTTGGGGTGTTTTTGACGTGTTTTGGGGTCTCCGTTGGTATTCCTTGGGTTTTATGTGGTCATGGTGGTGGAAAATTGTAAATTGTGGGTTTTGGAGAACTTCAGGTAGGTTTAGGGGAATTTTGGGGTGGATTCATGGTATTTGGTCTTTTCTTCTGTTTTTTTTTGGGTGATCCTGTTCTTTTTTGGGGTGTTTATGACGTGTTTTGGGGTCTCCGTTGGGTTTTAGTTGGGTTCTTGTTGGTCATCATGGTGAAAAAGTGTAAATTGTGGCTTTTGGAGAACATCAGGTAGGTTTAGGGGGACTTTTGGGGCAGAGTCATGTTTTTTGGTGTTTTCTTCTGTTTCTTGGGGTGGTCCCGTTCTTTTTTGGGAAGTTTTTGAGGTGTTTGGGGGTCTCCGTTGGGTTTTGTTGTGTACTCGTTGGTCATCGTGGTGGAAAATGGTAAATTGTGGGTTTTGGAGAACATCAGGTAGGTTTAGGGTGGTTTTGGGATTGGATCCGTGCTTTTTGGGGATTTTCTTCCAGTTTATGGGTGATCCCTTTATTTTTGGGGTGTTTTTGACGTGTTTTGGTGTCTCGTTTTGGGTTTTCGTTTGGTTCATGTTGGTCATCCTGGTGAAAAAGTGTAAATTGTGGCTTTTGGAGAACATCAGGTAGGTTTAGGGGGACTTTTGGTGTGGATCTATGGCTTTTGGGGTTTTCTTTCGTTTTTAGGGTTTATCCCGTTCTTGTTTTGGGTGTTTTTGACTTCTTTTGGGGTCTCCGTTGGGTTTCGTTGGGTTTTCCATGGTCATCATGTTGGAAAATTGTAAATTGTGGGTTTTGGAGATCATCAGGTAGGTTTAGGGTGGTTTTGGGGTGGATCTATGATTTTGAAGGATTTTCTTCCAATTTTGGGGGTGATCCCTTTCTTTTTTTTTTTTTTTTTTTTTTTTTTTGACGTGTTTTGTGGTCTCCGTTGGGTTTCGTTGGGTTTTCCATGGTCATCAATGTGGAAAAGTGTAAATTGTGGGTTTTGGAGAACTTCAGGTTGGTTTAGGGGGATTTTTGGTGTGGATCTATGGCTTTTGGGGTTTTCTTTCGTTGTTGGGGTTGAACCAGTTCTTTTTTGGGGTGTTTTTGACGTTTTTGGGGTCTCCGTTGGGTTTTGTTGGGTTCTCGTTGGTCGTTAAGCTAAATGGGAGTGGATTGTGGGTTTTGAAGAAGATCAGGTGAGTTTAGGGTGATTTGGGAGGGAAATGCATAGTTTTGTTTTTTTTTTTTCTTCTGATCCAGTTCTTTTTTGGGGTGTTTTTGATGTGCTTTGGGGTCTCCGTTGGTTTTTGTTGTGTTCTTGTTGTTCATCATGGTGAAAACGGGTAAATTGTGGGTATTGGAGAACATCAGGTAGGTTTAGGGGGACTTTTGGGGTGGATCAACGGCTTTTAGGGTTTTCTTCCAGTTTTGGGGGTGATCCCGCTTTTTTTGTGGTGTTTTTGACGTGTTTTGGGGTTTCCGTTGCGTTTTGTTGATTTCCTAATGTGTTTTAAGTTTGTTGGGAGTGGACTTTGGGATTTGGAGAACATCAGGTAGGTTTAGTGTGGTTTTGGGGTGGATCTATGTTTTTTTGGGGTTTTCTTTCTTTTTTAGGGGTTATCCTGTTCTTGTTTGGGGTGTTTTTGACTTGTTTTGGGGTCTCCGTTGGGTTTTAGTTGGTCCTTAAGGGAAATGGGAGTGGATTGTGGGTTTTGAAGAAGATCAGGTGAGTTTAGGGTGGTTTTGCGGGGAAATTCATAGTTTTTGGTGTTTTTTCTTCTGATTCAGTTCTTTTTTTGGGGTGTTTTTGACGTGTTTTGGGGTTTCCGTTGGGTTTCGTTGAGTTCCTAATGGGTTTTATGGTGGTTGGGAGTGGACATTTGGATTTGGAGAACATCAGGTACGTTTAGAGTGGTTTTGGGATTGGATCCGTGCTTTTTGGGGTTTTCTTTGGTTTTGGGGGTGATCCTGTTCTTGTTTGGGGTGTTTTTGACGTGTTTTGGGTTCTCCGTTGGGTTTCGTTGTGTTTTCCGTGGTCATCATGGTGGAAAAGTGTAAATTGTGGGTTTTGGAGAACATCAGGTAGGTTTATGAGGACTTTTGGGGCAGATTCATGGTTTTTAGGGTTTTCTTCTGTTTTTTCTAGTGATCCAGTTGGTTTTCGGCGTGTTTTTGACGTGTTTTGTGGTCTCCGTTGGGTTTCGTTGGGTTTTCCGTGGTCATCATGGTGGAAAAGTGTAAATTGTGGGTTTTGGAGAACATCAGGTAGATTTAGGGTGTTTTGGGGGTGGATCTATGGTCTTGGGGGATTTTGTTCCAGTTTTGGGGTGATCGAATTCATTTTTGGGGTGTTTCTGACGTGTTTTGGGTTCTTCGTTGGGTTTCGTTGGGTTTTCCGTTGTCATCATGGTGGAAAAGTGTAAATTGTGGGTTTTGGAGAACATCAGGTAGGTTTAGGGGGACTTTTGGGGTGGATTCATGATATATGGGGTTTTCTTCTGCTTTTTTTTTTTTTTTTTTTTGGGGGAGGGGTGATCCAATTCATTTTGGGGGTGTTTTTGACGTGTTTTGGGGTCTCCATTGGGTTTCGTTGCGTTTTCCGTGGTCATCATGGTGGAAAAGGGTAAATTGTGGCTTTTGGAGAACATCAGGTAGGTTTAGGTTGGTTTTGGGATTGGATCTATGGTTTTGGGGGATTTTCTTTTGTTTTTGGGGGTGATCCCGTTCTTTTTTGGGGTGTTTTTGACGTGTTTTGGGGTCTCCGTTGGTATTCCTTGGGTTTTATGTGGTCATGGTGGTGGAAAATTGTAAATTGTGGGTTTTGGAGAACTTCAGGTAGGTTTAGGGGAATTTTGGGGTGGATTCATGGTATTTGGTCTTTTCTTCTGTTTTTTTTTGGGTGATCCTGTTCTTTTTTGGGGTGTTTATGACGTGTTTTGGGGTCTCCGTTGGGTTTTAGTTGGGTTCTTGTTGGTCATCATGGTGAAAAAGTGTAAATTGTGGCTTTTGGAGAACATCAGGTAGGTTTAGGGGGACTTTTGGGGCAGAGTCATGTTTTTTGGTGTTTTCTTCTGTTTCTTGGGGTGGTCCCGTTCTTTTTTGGGAAGTTTTTGAGGTGTTTGGGGGTCTCCGTTGGGTTTTGTTGTGTACTCGTTGGTCATCGTGGTGGAAAATGGTAAATTGTGGGTTTTGGAGAACATCAGGTAGGTTTAGGGTGGTTTTGGGATTGGATCCGTGCTTTTTGGGGATTTTCTTCCAGTTTATGGGTGATCCCTTTATTTTTGGGGTGTTTTTGACGTGTTTTGGTGTCTCGTTTTGGGTTTTCGTTTGGTTCATGTTGGTCATCCTGGTGAAAAAGTGTAAATTGTGGGTATTGGAGAACATCAGGTAGGTTTAGGGGGACTTTTGGTGTGGATCTATGGCTTTTGGGGTTTTCTTTCGTTTTTAGGGTTTATCCCGTTCTTGTTTTGGGTGTTTTTGACTTCTTTTGGGGTCTCCGTTGGGTTTCGTTGGGTTTTCCATGGTCATCATGTTGGAAAATTGTAAATTGTGGGTTTTGGAGATCATCAGGTAGGTTTAGGGTGGTTTTGGGGTGGATCTATGATTTTGAAGGATTTTCTTCCAATTTTGGGGGTGATCCCTTTCTTTTTTTTTTTTTTTTTTTTTTTTTTTGACGTGTTTTGTGGTCTCCGTTGGGTTTCGTTGGGTTTTCCATGGTCATCAATGTGGAAAAGTGTAAATTGTGGGTTTTGGAGAACTTCAGGTTGGTTTAGGGGGATTTTTGGTGTGGATCTATGGCTTTTGGGGTTTTCTTTCGTTGTTGGGGTTGAACCAGTTCTTTTTTGGGGTGTTTTTGACGTTTTTGGGGTCTCCGTTGGGTTTTGTTGGGTTCTCGTTGGTCGTTAAGCTAAATGGGAGTGGATTGTGGGTTTTGAAGAAGATCAGGTGAGTTTAGGGTGATTTGGGAGGGAAATGCATAGTTTTGTTTTTTTTTTTTCTTCTGATCCAGTTCTTTTTTGGGGTGTTTTTGATGTGTTTTGGGGTCTCCGTTGGTTTTTGTTGTGTTCTTGTTGTTCATCATGGTGAAAACGGGTAAATTGTGGGTATTGGAGAACATCAGGTAGGTTTAGGGGGACTTTTGGGGTGGATCAACGGCTTTTAGGGTTTTCTTCCAGTTTTGGGGGTGATCCCGCTTTTTTTGTGGTGTTTTTGACGTGTTTTGGGGTTTCCGTTGCGTTTTGTTGATTTCCTAATGTGTTTTAAGTTTGTTGGGAGTGGACTTTGGGATTTGGAGAACATCAGGTAGGTTTAGTGTGGTTTTGGGGTGGATCTATGTTTTTTTGGGGTTTTCTTTCTTTTTTAGGGGTTATCCTGTTCTTGTTTGGGGTGTTTTTGACTTGTTTTGGGGTCTCCGTTGGGTTTTAGTTGGTCCTTAAGGGAAATGGGAGTGGATTGTGGGTTTTGAAGAAGATCAGGTGAGTTTAGGGTGGTTTTGCGGGGAAATTCATAGTTTTTGGTGTTTTTTCTTCTGATTCAGTTCTTTTTTTGGGGTGTTTTTGACGTGTTTTGGGGTTTCCGTTGGGTTTCGTTGAGTTCCTAATGGGTTTTATGGTGGTTGGGAGTGGACATTTGGATTTGGAGAACATCAGGTACGTTTAGAGTGGTTTTGGGATTGGATCCGTGCTTTTTGGGGTTTTCTTTGGTTTTGGGGGTGATCCTGTTCTTGTTTGGGGTGTTTTTGACGTGTTTTGGGTTCTCCGTTGGGTTTCGTTGTGTTTTCCGTGGTCATCATGGTGGAAAAGTGTAAATTGTGGGTTTTGGAGAACATCAGGTAGGTTTATGAGGACTTTTGGGGCAGATTCATGGTTTTTAGGGTTTTCTTCTGTTTTTTCTAGTGATCCAGTTGGTTTTCGGCGTGTTTTTGACGTGTTTTGTGGTCTCCGTTGGGTTTCGTTGGGTTTTCCGTGGTCATCATGGTGGAAAAGTGTAAATTGTGGGTTTTGGAGAACATCAGGTAGATTTAGGGTGTTTTGGGGGTGGATCTATGGTCTTGGGGGATTTTGTTCCAGTTTTGGGGTGATCGAATTCATTTTTGGGGTGTTTCTGACGTGTTTTGGGTTCTTCGTTGGGTTTCGTTGGGTTTTCCGTTGTCATCATGGTGGAAAAGTGTAAATTGTGGGTTTTGGAGAACATCAGGTAGGTTTAGGGGGACTTTTGGGGTGGATTCATGATATATGGGGTTTTCTTCTGCTTTTTTTTTTTTTTTTTTTTGGGGGAGGGGTGATCCAATTCATTTTGGGGGTGTTTTTGACGTGTTTTGGGGTCTCCATTGGGTTTCGTTGCGTTTTCCGTGGTCATCATGGTGGAAAAGGGTAAATTGTTGGTTTTGGAGAACATCAGGTAGGTTTAGGTTGGTTTTGGGATTGGATCTATGGTTTTGGGGGATTTTCTTTTGTTTTTGGGGGTGATCCCGTTCTTTTTTGGGGTGTTTTTGACGTGTTTTGGGGTCTCCGTTGGTATTCCTTGGGTTTTATGTGGTCATGGTGGTGGAAAATTGTAAATTGTGGGTTTTGGAGAACTTCAGGTAGGTTTAGGGGAATTTTGGGGTGGATTCATGGTATTTGGTCTTTTCTTCTGTTTTTTTTTGGGTGATCCTGTTCTTTTTTGGGGTGTTTATGACGTGTTTTGGGGTCTCCGTTGGGTTTTAGTTGGGTTCTTGTTGGTCATCATGGTGAAAAAGTGTAAATTGTGGCTTTTGGAGAACATCAGGTAGGTTTAGGGGGACTTTTGGGGCAGAGTCATGTTTTTTGGTGTTTTCTTCTGTTTCTTGGGGTGGTCCCGTTCTTTTTTGGGAAGTTTTTGAGGTGTTTGGGGGTCTCCGTTGGGTTTTGTTGTGTACTCGTTGGTCATCGTGGTGGAAAATGGTAAATTGTGGGTTTTGGAGAACATCAGGTAGGTTTAGGGTGGTTTTGGGATTGGATCCGTGCTTTTTGGGGATTTTCTTCCAGTTTATGGGTGATCCCTTTATTTTTGGGGTGTTTTTGACGTGTTTTGGTGTCTCGTTTTGGGTTTTCGTTTGGTTCATGTTGGTCATCCTGGTGAAAAAGTGTAAATTGTGGGTATTGGAGAACATCAGGTAGGTTTAGGGGGACTTTTGGGGTGGATCAACGGCTTTTAGGGTTTTCTTCCAGTTTTGGGGGTGATCCCGCTTTTTTTGTGGTGTTTTTGACGTGTTTTGGGGTTTCCGTTGCGTTTTGTTGATTTCCTAATGTGTTTTAAGTTTGTTGGGAGTGGACTTTGGGATTTGGAGAACATCAGGTAGGTTTAGTGTGGTTTTGGGGTGGATCTATGTTTTTTTGGGGTTTTCTTTCTTTTTTAGGGGTTATCCTGTTCTTGTTTGGGGTGTTTTTGACTTGTTTTGGGGTCTCCGTTGGGTTTTAGTTGGTCCTTAAGGGAAATGGGAGTGGATTGTGGGTTTTGAAGAAGATCAGGTGAGTTTAGGGTGGTTTTGCGGGGAAATTCATAGTTTTTGGTGTTTTTTCTTCTGATTCAGTTCTTTTTTTGGGGTGTTTTTGACGTGTTTTGGGGTTTCCGTTGGGTTTCGTTGAGTTCCTAATGGGTTTTATGGTGGTTGGGAGTGGACATTTGGATTTGGAGAACATCAGGTACGTTTAGAGTGGTTTTGGGATTGGATCCGTGCTTTTTGGGGTTTTCTTTGGTTTTGGGGGTGATCCTGTTCTTGTTTGGGGTGTTTTTGACGTGTTTTGGGTTCTCCGTTGGGTTTCGTTGTGTTTTCCGTGGTCATCATGGTGGAAAAGTGTAAATTGTGGGTTTTGGAGAACATCAGGTAGGTTTATGAGGACTTTTGGGGCAGATTCATGGTTTTTAGGGTTTTCTTCTGTTTTTTCTAGTGATCCAGTTGGTTTTCGGCGTGTTTTTGACGTGTTTTGTGGTCTCCGTTGGGTTTCGTTGGGTTTTCCGTGGTCATCATGGTGGAAAAGTGTAAATTGTGGGTTTTGGAGAACATCAGGTAGATTTAGGGTGTTTTGGGGGTGGATCTATGGTTTTGGGGGATTTTGTTCCAGTTTTGGGGTGATCGAATTCATTTTTGGGGTGTTTCTGACGTGTTTTGGGTTCTTCGTTGGGTTTCGTTGGGTTTTCCGTTGTCATCATGGTGGAAAAGTGTAAATTGTGGGTTTTGGAGAACATCAGGTAGGTTTAGGGGGACTTTTGGGGTGGATTCATGATATATGGGGTTTTCTTCTGCTTTTTTTTTTTTTTTTTTTTGGGGGAGGGGTGATCCAATTCATTTTGGGGGTGTTTTTGACGTGTTTTGGGGTCTCCATTGGGTTTCGTTGCGTTTTCCGTGGTCATCATGGTGGAAAAGGGTAAATTGTTGGTTTTGGAGAACATCAGGTAGGTTTAGGTTGGTTTTGGGATTGGATCTATGGTTTTGGGGGATTTTCTTTTGTTTTTGGGGGTGATCCCGTTCTTTTTTGGGGTGTTTTTGACGTGTTTTGGGGTCTCCGTTGGTATTCCTTGGGTTTTATGTGGTCATGGTGGTGGAAAATTGTAAATTGTGGGTTTTGGAGAACTTCAGGTAGGTTTAGGGGAATTTTGGGGTGGATTCATGGTATTTGGTCTTTTCTTCTGTTTTTTTTTGGGTGATCCTGTTCTTTTTTGGGGTGTTTATGACGTGTTTTGGGGTCTCCGTTGGGTTTTAGTTGGGTTCTTGTTGGTCATCATGGTGAAAAAGTGTAAATTGTGGCTTTTGGAGAACATCAGGTAGGTTTAGGGGGACTTTTGGGGCAGAGTCATGTTTTTTGGTGTTTTCTTCTGTTTCTTGGGGTGGTCCCGTTCTTTTTTGGGAAGTTTTTGAGGTGTTTGGGGGTCTCCGTTGGGTTTTGTTGTGTACTCGTTGGTCATCGTGGTGGAAAATGGTAAATTGTGGGTTTTGGAGAACATCAGGTAGGTTTAGGGTGGTTTTGGGATTGGATCCGTGCTTTTTGGGGATTTTCTTCCAGTTTATGGGTGATCCCTTTATTTTTGGGGTGTTTTTGACGTGTTTTGGTGTCTCGTTTTGGGTTTTCGTTTGGTTCATGTTGGTCATCCTGGTGAAAAAGTGTAAATTGTGGCTTTTGGAGAACATCAGGTAGGTTTAGGGGGACTTTTGGTGTGGATCTATGGCTTTTGGGGTTTTCTTTCGTTTTTAGGGTTTATCCCGTTCTTGTTTTGGGTGTTTTTGACTTCTTTTGGGGTCTCCGTTGGGTTTCGTTGGGTTTTCCATGGTCATCATGTTGGAAAATTGTAAATTGTGGGTTTTGGAGATCATCAGGTAGGTTTAGGGTGGTTTTGGGGTGGATCTATGATTTTGAAGGATTTTCTTCCAATTTTGGGGGTGATCCCTTTCTTTTTTTTTTTTTTTTTTTTTTTTTTTGACGTGTTTTGTGGTCTCCGTTGGGTTTCGTTGGGTTTTCCATGGTCATCAATGTGGAAAAGTGTAAATTGTGGGTTTTGGAGAACTTCAGGTTGGTTTAGGGGGATTTTTGGTGTGGATCTATGGCTTTTGGGGTTTTCTTTCGTTGTTGGGGTTGAACCAGTTCTTTTTTGGGGTGTTTTTGACGTTTTTGGGGTCTCCGTTGGGTTTTGTTGGGTTCTCGTTGGTCGTTAAGCTAAATGGGAGTGGATTGTGGGTTTTGAAGAAGATCAGGTGAGTTTAGGGTGATTTGGGAGGGAAATGCATAGTTTTGTTTTTTTTTTTTCTTCTGATCCAGTTCTTTTTTGGGGTGTTTTTGATGTGTTTTGGGGTCTCCGTTGGTTTTTGTTGTGTTCTTGTTGTTCATCATGGTGAAAACGGGTAAACTGTGGGTATTGGAGAACATCAGGTAGGTTTAGGGGGACTTTTGGGGTGGATCAACGGCTTTTAGGGTTTTCTTCCAGTTTTGGGGGTGATCCCGCTTTTTTTGTGGTGTTTTTGACGTGTTTTGGGGTTTCCGTTGCGTTTTGTTGATTTCCTAATGTGTTTTAAGTTTGTTGGGAGTGGACTTTGGGATTTGGAGAACATCAGGTAGGTTTAGTGTGGTTTTGGGGTGGATCTATGTTTTTTTGGGGTTTTCTTTCTTTTTTAGGGGTTATCCTGTTCTTGTTTGGGGTGTTTTTGACTTGTTTTGGGGTCTCCGTTGGGTTTTAGTTGGTCCTTAAGGGAAATGGGAGTGGATTGTGGGTTTTGAAGAAGATCAGGTGAGTTTAGGGTGGTTTTGCGGGGAAATTCATAGTTTTTGGTGTTTTTTCTTCTGATTCAGTTCTTTTTTGGGGTGTTTTTGACGTGTTTTGGGATTTCCGTTGGGTTTCGTTGAGTTCCTAATGGGTTTTATGGTGGTTGGGAGTGGACATTTGGATTTGGAGAACATCAGGTACGTTTAGAGTGGTTTTGGGATTGGATCCGTGCTTTTTGGGGTTTTCTTTGGTTTTGGGGGTGATCCTGTTCTTGTTTGGGGTGTTTTTGACGTGTTTTGGGTTCTCCGTTGGGTTTCGTTGTGTTTTCCGTGGTCATCATGGTGGAAAAGTGTAAATTGTGGGTTTTGGAGAACATCAGGTAGGTTTATGAGGACTTTTGGGGCAGATTCATGATTTTTAGGGTTTTGTTCTGTTTTTTCTAGTGATCCAGTTGGTTTTCGGCGTGTTTTTGACGTGTTTTGTGGTCTCCGTTGGGTTTCGTTGGGTTTTCCGTGGTCATCATGGTGGAAAAGTGTAAATTGTGGGTTTTGGAGAACATCAGGTAGATTTAGGGTGTTTTGGGGGTGGATCTATGGTTTTGGGGGATTTTGTTCCAGTTTTGGGGTGATCGAATTCATTTTTGGGGTGTTTCTGACGTGTTTTGGGTTCTTCGTTGGGTTTCGTTGGGTTTTCCGTTGTCATCATGGTGGAAAAGTGTAAATTGTGGGTTTTGGAGAACATCAGGTAGGTTTAGGGGGACTTTTGGGGTGGATTCATGATATATGGGGTTTTCTTCTGCTTTTTTTTTTTTTTTTTTTTTTGGGGAGGGGTGATCCAATTCATTTTGGGGGTGTTTTTGACGTGTTTTGGGGTCTCCATTGGGTTTCGTTGCGTTTTCCGTGGTCATCATGGTGGAAAAGGGTAAATTGTTGGTTTTGGAGAACATCAGGTAGGTTTAGGTTGGTTTTGGGATTGGATCTATGGTTTTGGGGGATTTTCTTTTGTTTTTGGGGGTGATCCCGTTCTTTTTTGGGGTGTTTTTGACGTGTTTTGGGGTCTCCGTTGGTATTCCTTGGGTTTTATGTGGTCATGGTGGTGGAAAATTGTAAATTGTGGGTTTTGGAGAACTTCAGGTAGGTTTAGGGGAATTTTGGGGTGGATTCATGGTATTTGGTCTTTTCTTCTGTTTTTTTTTTGGGTGATCCTGTTCTTTTTTGGGGTGTTTATGACGTGTTTTGGGGTCTCCGTTGGGTTTTGTTGGGTTCTTGTTGGTCATCATGGTGAAAAAGTGTAAATTGTGGCTTTTGGAGAACATCAGGTAGGTTTAGGGGGACTTTTGGGGCAGAGTCATGTTTTTTGGTGTTTTCTTCTGTTTCTTGGGGTGGTCCCGTTCTTTTTTGGGAAGTTTTTGAGGTGTTTGGGGGTCTCCGTTGGGTTTTGTTGTGTACTCGTTGGTCATCGTGGTGGAAAATGGTAAATTGTGGGTTTTGGAGAACATCAGGTAGGTTTAGGGTGGTTTTGGGATTGGATCCGTGCTTTTTGGGGATTTTCTTCCAGTTTATGGGTGATCCCTTTATTTTTGGGGTGTTTTTGACGTGTTTTGGTGTCTCGTTTTGGGTTTTCGTTTGGTTCATGTTGGTCATCCTGGTGAAAAAGTGTAAATTGTGGGTATTGGAGAACATCAGGTAGGTTTAGGGGGACTTTTGGTGTGGATCTATGGCTTTTGGGGTTTTCTTTCGTTTTTAGGGTTTATCCCGTTCTTGTTTTGGGTGTTTTTGACTTCTTTTGGGGTCTCCGTTGGGTTTCGTTGGGTTTTCCATGGTCATCATGTTGGAAAATTGTAAATTGTGGGTTTTGGAGATCATCAGGTAGGTTTAGGGTGGTTTTGGGGTGGATCTATGATTTTGAAGGATTTTCTTCCAATTTTGGGGGTGATCCCTTTCTTTTTTTTTTTTTTTTTTTTTTTTTTTGACGTGTTTTGTGGTCTCCGTTGGGTTTCGTTGGGTTTTCCATGGTCATCAATGTGGAAAAGTGTAAATTGTGGGTTTTGGAGAACTTCAGGTTGGTTTAGGGGGATTTTTGGTGTGGATCTATGGCTTTTGGGGTTTTCTTTCGTTGTTGGGGTTGAACCAGTTCTTTTTTGGGGTGTTTTTGACGTTTTTGGGGTCTCCGTTGGGTTTTGTTGGGTTCTCGTTGGTCGTTAAGCTAAATGGGAGTGGATTGTGGGTTTTGAAGAAGATCAGGTGAGTTTAGGGTGATTTGGGAGGGAAATGCATAGTTTTGTTTTTTTTTTTTCTTCTGATCCAGTTCTTTTTTGGGGTGTTTTTGACGTGTTTTGGGGTTTCCGTTGTGGTTTGTTGAGTTCCTAATGGGTTTTATGGTGCGTGGGAGTGGATTTTGGGATTTGGAGAAGATCAGGTAGGTTTAAGGGTTTTCTTGGGGTTAAATCACGTATTTTCTTCTGATCCGGTTTGATTTTGGGGTGTTTTTGAGGTGTTTTGGGGTTTCTGTTGCGTTTTGTTTAGTTCCTAATGTGTTTTAAGTTTGTTGGGAGTGGACTTTGGGATTTGGAGAAGATCAGGTAGGTTTAGGGTGGTTTTGGGATTGGATCCATGCTTTTTGGGGATTTTCTTCCAGTTTTGGGGGTTATCCCGTTCTTTTTTGGGGTGTTTTTGACATGTTTTGATGTCTCTGTTGGGTTTTGTTGGGTTTTCTGTTGGCATCTTGGTGGAAAAGGGTAAATTGTGGGTTTTGGAGAACTTCAGGTAGGTTTAGGGGGACTTTTGGGGTGGATTCATGGTATTTGGGGTTTTCTTCTGTTTTTTGGGGTGATCCTGTTCTTTTTTGGGCTGTTTTTGACGTGTTTTGGGGTTGTCCGTTGGGTTTTGTTGGGTTCTCGTTGGTCATCATTGTGAAAAAGTGTAAATCGTGGGTTTTGGAGAATATCAGGTAGGCTTAGTGGGACTTTTGGGGTGGATCTACGGCATTTGGGGTTTTCTTCTCTTTTTTGGGGAGATCCTGTTCTTTTTTGTTTTTTTGTTTTTTTGTTTTTTTTTTTTTTTTTTTTGACATGTTTTTTGTCTCCATTGGGTTTCGTTGGGTTTTCCATGGTCATCATGGTGGAAAAGGGTAAATTTGTGGGTTTTGGAGAACATCAGGTAGGTTTAGGCTGGTTTTGGGATTGGATCTGTGCTTTTTGGGGATTTTCTTCCAGTTTATGGGTGATCCCTTTCTTTTTTGGGGTGTTTTTGACGTGTTTTGGTGTCTCCTTTTGGGTTTTCGTTTGGTTCATGTTGGTCATCATGGTGAAAATTGTAAATTTTTGGGGGGGGAATTTTCTTCCAGTTTTGGGGGTGATCCCGTTCTTTTTTGGGGTGTTTTTGACATGTTTTGGGGTCTCTGTTGGGTTTTGTTGGTTTCTTGTTTTTCATCATGTTGGAAAAGTTTAACTTGCATGTTTTGGAGAACATCAGGTAGGTTTAGTGTCGTTTTGGGGTGGATCTATTTTTTTGGGGTTTTCTTTCGTTTTGGGGGGTTATCCCACTCTTTTTTGGGGTGTTTTTGACTTGTTTTGGGGTCTCCGTTGGGTTTTAGTTGGATTCTCGTTGGTCCTTAAGGGAAATGGGAGTGGATTGTGGGTTTTGAAGAAGATCAGGTGAGTTTAGGGTGGTTTTGCGGGGAAATTCATAGTTTTTGGTGTTTTTTCTTCTGATTCAGTTCTTTTTTGGGGTGTTTTTGATGTGTTTTGGGGTCTCCGTTGGTTTTTGTTGTGTTCTTGTTGTTCATCATGGTGAAAACGGGTAAATTGTGGGTATTGGAGAACATCAGGTAGGTTTAGGGGGACTTTTGGGGTGGATCAACGGCTTTTAGGGTTTTCTTCCAGTTTTGGGGGTGATCCCGCTTTTTTTTGTGGTGTTTTTGACGTGTTTTGGGGTTTCCGTTGTGTTTTGTTGATTTCCTAATGTGTTTTAAGTTTGTTGGGAGTGGACTTTGGGATTTGGAGAACATCAGGTAGGTTTAGTGTGGTTTTGGGGTGGATCTATGTTTTTTGGGGGTTTTCTTTCTTTTTTAGGGGTTATCCTGTTCTTGTTTGGGGTGTTTTTGACTTGTTTTGGGGTCTCCGTTGGGTTTTAGTTGGATTCTCGTTGGTCCTTAAGGGAAATGGGAGTGGATTGTGGGTTTTGAAGAAGATCAGGTGAGTTTAGGGTGGTTTTGCGGGGAAATTCATAGTTTTTGGTGTTTTTTCTTCTGATTCAGTTCTTTTTTGGGGTGTTTTTGACGTGTTTTGGGGTTTCCGTTGGGTTTCGTTGAGTTCCTAATGGGTTTTATGGTGGTTGGGAGTGGACATTTGGATTTGGAGAACATCAGGTACGTTTAGAGTGGTTTTGGGATTGGATCCGTGCTTTTTGGGGTTTTCTTTGGTTTTGGGGGTGATCCTGTTCTTGTTTGGGGTGTTTTTGACGTGTTTTGGGTTCTCCGTTGGGTTTCGTTGTGTTTTCCGTGGTCATCATGGTGGAAAAGTGTAAATTGTGGGTTTTGGAGAACATCAGGTAGGTTTATGAGGACTTTTGGGGCAGATTCATGGTTTTTAGGGTTTTGTTCTGTTTTTTCTAGTGATCCAGTTGGTTTTCGGCGTGTTTTTGACGTGTTTTGTGGTCTCCGTTGGGTTTCGTTGGGTTTTCCGTGGTCATCATGGTGGAAAAGTGTAAATTGTGGGTTTTGGAGAACATCAGGTAGATTTAGGGTGTTTTGGGGGTGGATCTATGGTTTTGGGGGATTTTGTTCCAGTTTTGGGGTGATCGAATTCATTTTTGGGGTGTTTCTGACGTGTTTTGGGTTCTTCGTTGGGTTTCGTTGGGTTTTCTGTTGGCATCTTGGTGGAAAAGGGTAAATTGTGGGTTTTGGAGAACTTCAGGTAGGTTTAGGGGGACTTTTGGGGTGGATCTATGGCATTTGGGTTTTTCTTCTGTTTTTGGGGGAGATCCTGTTCTTCTTTTTTTTTTTTTTTTTTTTTTTTGACATGTTTTTTGTCTCCATTGGGTTTCGTTGGGTTTTCCATGGTCATCATGGTGGAAAAGGGTAAATTTGTGGGTTTTGGAGAACATCAGGTAGGTTTAGGCTGGTTTTGGGATTGGATCTGTGCTTTTTGGGGATTTTCTTCCAGTTTATGGGTGATCCCTTTCTTTTTTGGGGTGTTTTTGACTTGTTTTGGTGTCTCCTTTTGGGTTTTCGTTTGGTTCATGTTGGTCATCATGGTGAAAATTGTAAATTTTTGGGGGGGGGAATTTTCTTCCAGTTTTGGGGGTGATCCCGTTCTTTTTTGGGGTGTTTTTGACATGTTTTGGGGTCTCTGTTGGGTTTTGTTGGTTTCTTGTTTTTCATCATGTTGGAAAAGTTTAACTTGCATGTTTTGGAGAACATCAGGTAGGTTTAGTGTCGTTTTGGGGTGGATCTATTTTTTTGGGGTTTTCTTTCGTTTTGGGGGGTTATCCCATTCTTTTTTGGGGTGTTTTTGACTTGTTTTGGGGTCTCCGTTGGGTTTTAGTTGGATTCTCGTTGGTCCTTAAGGGAAATGGGAGTGGATTGTGGGTTTTGAAGAAGATCAGGTGAGTTTAGGGTGGTTTTGCGGGGAAATTCATAGTTTTTGGTGTTTTTTCTTCTGATTCAGTTCTTTTTTGGGGTGTTTTTGATGTGATTTGGGGTCTCCGTTGGTTTTTGTTGTGTTCTTGTTGTTCATCATGGTGAAAACGGGTAAATTGTGGGTATTGGAGAACATCAGGTAGGTTTAGGGGGACTTTTGGGGTGGATCAACGGCTTTTAGGGTTTTCTTCCAGTTTTGGGGGTGATCCCGCTTTTTTTGTGGTGTTTTTGACGTGTTTTGGGGTTTCCGTTGCGTTTTGTTGATTTCCTAATGTGTTTTAAGTTTGTTGGGAGTGGACTTTGGGATTTGGAGAACATCAGGTAGGTTTAGTGTGGTTTTGGGGTGGATCTATGTTTTTTTGGGGTTTTCTTTCTTTTTTAGGGGTTATCCTGTTCTTGTTTGGGGTGTTTTTGACTTGTTTTGGGGTCTCCGTTGGGTTTTAGTTGGATTCTCGTTGGTCCTTAAGGGAAATGGGAGTGGATTGTGGGTTTTGAAGAAGATCAGGTGAGTTTAGGGTGGTTTTGCGGGGAAATTCATAGTTTTTGGTGTTTTTTCTTCTGATTCAGTTCTTTTTTGGGGTGTTTTTGACGTGTTTTGGGGTTTCCGTTGGGTTTCGTTGAGTTCCTAATGGGTTTTATGGTGGTTGGGAGTGGACATTTAGATTTGGAGAACATCAGGTACGTTTAGAGTGGTTTTGGGATTGGATCCGTGCTTTTTGGGGTTTTCTTTGGTTTTGGGGGTGATCCTGTTCTTGTTTGGGGTGTTTTTGACGTGTTTTGGGTTCTCCGTTGGGTTTCGTTGTGTTTTCCGTGGTCATCATGGTGGAAAAGTGTAAATTGTGGGTTTTGGAGAACATCAGGTAGGTTTATGAGGACTTTTGGGGCAGATTCATGGTTTTTAGGGTTTTGTTCTGTTTTTTCTAGTGATCCAGTTGGTTTTCGGCGTGTTTTTGACGTGTTTTGTGGTCTCCGTTGGGTTTCGTTGGGTTTTCCGTGGTCATCATGGTGGAAAAGTGTAAATTGTGGGTTTTGGAGAACATCAGGTAGATTTAGGGTGTTTTGGGGGTGGATCTATGGTTTTGGGGGATTTTGTTCCAGTTTTGGGGTGATCGAATTCATTTTTGGGGTGTTTCTGACGTGTTTTGGGTTCTTCGTTGGGTTTCGTTGGGTTTTCTGTTGGCATCTTGGTGGAAAAGGGTAAATTGTGGGTTTTGGAGAACTTCAGGTAGGTTTAGGGGGACTTTTGGGGTGGATTCATGGTATTTGGGGTTTTCTTCTGTTTTTTGGGGTGATCCTGTTCTTTTTTGGGCTGTTTTTGACGTGTTTTGGGGTTGTCCGTTGGGTTTTGTTGGGTTCTCGTTGGTCATCATTGTGAAAAAGGGTAAATTGTGGGTTTTGGAGAACATCAGGTAGGCTTAGGGGGACTTTTGGGGTGGATCTATGGCATTTGGGTTTTTCTTCTGTTTTTGGGGGAGATCCTGTTCTTTTTTTTTTTTTTTTTTTTTTTTTTTTTTTTTTTTTTGACATGTTTTTTGTCTCCATTGGGTTTCGTTGGGTTTTCCATGGTCATCATGGTGGAAAAGGGTAAATTTGTGGGTTTTGGAGAACATCAGGTAGGTTTAGGCTGGTTTTGGGATTGGATCTGTGCTTTTTGGGGATTTTCTTCCAGTTTATGGGTGATCCCTTTCTTTTTTGGGGTGTTTTTGACGTGTTTTGGTGTCTCCTTTTGGGTTTTCGTTTGGTTCATGTTGGTCATCATGGTGAAAATTGTAAATTTTTGGGGGGGGAATTTTCTTCCAGTTTTGGGGGTGATCCCGTTCTTTTTTGGGGTGTTTTTGACATGTTTTGGGGTCTCTGTTGGGTTTTGTTGGTTTCTTGTTTTTCATCATGTTGGAAAAGTTTAACTTGCGTGTTTTGGAGAACATCAGGTAGGTTTAGTGTCGTTTTGGGGTGGATCTATTTTTTTGGGGTTTTCTTTCGTTTTGGGGGGTTATCCCATTCTTTTTTGGGGTGTTTTTGACTTGTTTTGGGGTCTCCGTTGGGTTTTAGTTGGATTCTCGTTGGTCGTTAAGGTAAATGGGAGTGGATTGTGGGTTTTGAAGAAGATCAGGTGAGTTTAGGGTGGTTTTGCGGGGAAATTCATAGTTTTTGGTGTTTTTTCTTCTGATTCAGTTCTTTTTTGGGGTGTTTTTGATGTGTTTTGGGGTCTCCGTTGGTTTTTGTTGTGTTCTTGTTGTTCATCATGGTGAAAACGGGTAAATTGTGGGTATTGGAGAACATCAGGTAGGTTTAGGGGGACTTTTGGGGTGGATCAACGGCTTTTAGGGTTTTCTTCCAGTTTTGGGGGTGATCCCGCTTTTTTTTGTGGTGTTTTTGACGTGTTTTGGGGTTTCCGTTGTGTTTTGTTGATTTCCTAATGTGTTTTAAGTTTGTTGGGAGTGGACTTTGGGATTTGGAGAACATCAGGTAGGTTTAGTGTGGTTTTGGGGTGGATCTATGTTTTTTTGGGGTTTTCTTTCTTTTTTAGGGGTTATCCTGTTCTTGTTTGGGGTGTTTTTGACTTGTTTTGGGGTCTCCGTTGGGTTTTAGTTGGATTCTCGTTGGTCCTTAAGGGAAATGGGAGTGGATTGTGGGTTTTGAAGAAGATCAGGTGAGTTTAGGGTGGTTTTGCGGGGAAATTCATAGTTTTTGGTGTTTTTTCTTCTGATTCAGTTCTTTTTTGGGGTGTTTTTGACGTGTTTTGGGGTTTCCGTTGGGTTTCGTTGAGTTCCTAATGGGTTTTATGGTGGTTGGGAGTGGACATTTGGATTTGGAGAACATCAGGTACGTTTAGAGTGGTTTTGGGATTGGATCCGTGCTTTTTGGGGTTTTCTTTGGTTTTGGGGGTGATCCTGTTCTTGTTTGGGGTGTTTTTGACGTGTTTTGGGTTCTCCGTTGGGTTTCGTTGTGTTTTCCGTGGTCATCATGGTGGAAAAGTGTAAATTGTGGGTTTTGGAGAACATCAGGTAGGTTTATGAGGACTTTTGGGGCAGATTCATGGTTTTTAGGGTTTTGTTCTGTTTTTTCTAGTGATCCAGTTGGTTTTCGGCGTGTTTTTGACGTGTTTTGTGGTCTCCGTTGGGTTTCGTTGGGTTTTCCGTGGTCATCATGGTGGAAAAGTGTAAATTGTGGGTTTTGGAGAACATCAGGTAGATTTAGGGTGTTTTGGGGGTGGATCTATGGTTTTGGGGGATTTTGTTCCAGTTTTGGGGTGATCGAATTCATTTTTGGGGTGTTTCTGACGTGTTTTGGGTTCTTCGTTGGGTTTCGTTGGGTTTTCTGTTGGCATCTTGGTGGAAAAGGGTAAATTGTGGGTTTTGGAGAACTTCAGGTAGGTTTAGGGGGACTTTTGGGGTGGATTCATGGTATTTGGGGTTTTCTTCTGTTTTTTGGGGTGATCCTGTTCTTTTTTGGGCTGTTTTTGACGTGTTTTGGGGTTGTCCGTTGGGTTTTGTTGGGTTCTCGTTGGTCATCATTGTGAAAAAGGGTAAATTGTGGGTTTTGGAGAACATCAGGTAGGCTTAGGGGGACTTTTGGGGTGGATCTATGGCATTTGGGTTTTTCTTCTGTTTTTGGGGGAGATCCTGTTCTTTTTTTTTTTTTTTTTTTTTTTTTTTTTTTTTTTTTGACATGTTTTTTGTCTCCATTGGGTTTCGTTGGGTTTTCCATGGTCATCATGGTGGAAAAGGGTAAATTTGTGGGTTTTGGAGAACATCAGGTAGGTTTAGGCTGGTTTTGGGATTGGATCTGTGCTTTTTGGGGATTTTCTTCCAGTTTATGGGTGATCCCTTTCTTTTTTGGGGTGTTTTTGACGTGTTTTGGTGTCTCCTTTTGGGTTTTCGTTTGGTTCATGTTGGTCATCATGGTGAAAATTGTAAATTTTTGGGGGGGGAATTTTCTTCCAGTTTTGGGGGTGATCCCGTTCTTTTTTGGGGTGTTTTTGACATGTTTTGGGGTCTCTGTTGGGTTTTGTTGGTTTCTTGTTTTTCATCATGTTGGAAAAGTTTAACTTGCGTGTTTTGGAGAACATCAGGTAGGTTTAGTGTCGTTTTGGGGTGGATCTATTTTTTTGGGGTTTTCTTTCGTTTTGGGGGGTTATCCCATTCTTTTTTGGGGTGTTTTTGACTTGTTTTGGGGTCTCCGTTGGGTTTTAGTTGGATTCTCGTTGGTCGTTAAGGTAAATGGGAGTGGATTGTGGGTTTTGAAGAAGATCAGGTGAGTTTAGGGTGGTTTTGCGGGGAAATTCATAGTTTTTGGTGTTTTTTCTTCTGATTCAGTTCTTTTTTGGGGTGTTTTTGATGTGTTTTGGGGTCTCCGTTGGTTTTTGTTGTGTTCTTGTTGTTCATCATGGTGAAAACGGGTAAATTGTGGGTATTGGAGAACATCAGGTAGGTTTAGGGGGACTTTTGGGGTGGATCAACGGCTTTTAGGGTTTTCTTCCAGTTTTGGGGGTGATCCCGCTTTTTTTTGTGGTGTTTTTGACGTGTTTTGGGGTTTCCGTTGTGTTTTGTTGATTTCCTAATGTGTTTTAAGTTTGTTGGGAGTGGACTTTGGGATTTGGAGAACATCAGGTAGGTTTAGTGTGGTTTTGGGGTGGATCTATGTTTTTTTGGGGTTTTCTTTCTTTTTTAGGGGTTATCCTGTTCTTGTTTGGGGTGTTTTTGACTTGTTTTGGGGTCTCCGTTGGGTTTTAGTTGGATTCTCGTTGGTCCTTAAGGGAAATGGGAGTGGATTGTGGGTTTTGAAGAAGATCAGGTGAGTTTAGGGTGGTTTTGCGGGGAAATTCATAGTTTTTGGTGTTTTTTCTTCTGATTCAGTTCTTTTTTGGGGTGTTTTTGACGTGTTTTGGGGTTTCCGTTGGGTTTCGTTGAGTTCCTAATGGGTTTTATGGTGGTTGGGAGTGGACATTTGGATTTGGAGAACATCAGGTACGTTTAGAGTGGTTTTGGGATTGGATCCGTGCTTTTTGGGGTTTTCTTTGGTTTTGGGGGTGATCCTGTTCTTGTTTGGGGTGTTTTTGACGTGTTTTGGGTTCTCCGTTGGGTTTCGTTGTGTTTTCCGTGGTCATCATGGTGGAAAAGTGTAAATTGTGGGTTTTGGAGAACATCAGGTAGGTTTATGAGGACTTTTGGGGCAGATTCATGGTTTTTAGGGTTTTCTTCTGTTTTTTCTAGTGATCCAGTTGGTTTTCGGCGTGTTTTTGACGTGTTTTGTGGTCTCCGTTGGGTTTCGTTGGGTTTTCCGTGGTCATCATGGTGGAAAAGTGTAAATTGTGGGTTTTGGAGAACATCAGGTAGATTTAGGGTGTTTTGGGGGTGGATCTATGGTTTTGGGGGATTTTGTTCCAGTTTTGGGGTGATCGAATTCATTTTTGGGGTGTTTCTGACGTGTTTTGGGTTCTTCGTTGGGTTTCGTTGGGTTTTCTGTTGGCATCTTGGTGGAAAAGGGTAAATTGTGGGTTTTGGAGAACTTCAGGTAGGTTTAGGGGGACTTTTGGGGTGGATTCATGGTATTTGGGGTTTTCTTCTGTTTTTTGGGGTGATCCTGTTCTTTTTTGGGCTGTTTTTGACGTGTTTTGGGGTTGTCCGTTGGGTTTTGTTGGGTTCTCGTTGGTCATCATTGTGAAAAAGGGTAAATTGTGGGTTTTGGAGAACATCAGGTAGGCTTAGGGGGACTTTTGGGGTGGATCTATGGCATTTGGGTTTTTCTTCTGTTTTTGGGGGAGATCCTGTTCTTTTTTGTTTTTTTTTTTTTTTTTTTTTTTTTGACATGTTTTTTGTCTCCATTGGGTTTCGTTGGGTTTTCCATGGTCATCATGGTGGAAAAGGGTAAATTTGTGGGTTTTGGAGAACATCAGGTAGGTTTAGGCTGGTTTTGGGATTGGATCTGTGCTTTTTGGGGATTTTCTTCCAGTTTATGGGTGATCCCTTTCTTTTTTGGGGTGTTTTTGACGTGTTTTGGTGTCTCCTTTTGGGTTTTCGTTTGGTTCATGTTGGTCATCATGGTGAAAATTGTAAATTTTTGGGGGGGGAATTTTCTTCCAGTTTTGGGGGTGATCCCGTTCTTTTTTGGGGTGTTTTTGACATGTTTTGGGGTCTCTGTTGGGTTTTGTTGGTTTCTTGTTTTTCATCATGTTGGAAAAGTTTAACTTGCGTGTTTTGGAGAACATCAGGTAGGTTTAGTGTCGTTTTGGGGTGGATCTATTTTTTTGGGGTTTTCTTTCGTTTTGGGGGGTTATCCCATTCTTTTTTGGGGTGTTTTTGACTTGTTTTGGGGTCTCCGTTGGGTTTTAGTTGGATTCTCGTTGGTCGTTAAGGTAAATGGGAGTGGATTGTGGGTTTTGAAGAAGATCAGGTGAGTTTAGGGTGGTTTTGCGGGGAAATTCATAGTTTTTGGTGTTTTTTCTTCTGATTCAGTTCTTTTTTGGGGTGTTTTTGATGTGTTTTGGGGTCTCCGTTGGTTTTTGTTGTGTTCTTGTTGTTCATCATGGTGAAAACGGGTAAATTGTGGGTATTGGAGAACATCAGGTAGGTTTAGGGGGACTTTTGGGGTGGATCAACGGCTTTTAGGGTTTTCTTCCAGTTTTGGGGGTGATCCCGCTTTTTTTTGTGGTGTTTTTGACGTGTTTTGGGGTTTCCGTTGTGTTTTGTTGATTTCCTAATGTGTTTTAAGTTTGTTGGGAGTGGACTTTGGGATTTGGAGAACATCAGGTAGGTTTAGTGTGGTTTTGGGGTGGATCTATGTTTTTTTGGGGTTTTCTTTCTTTTTTAGGGGTTATCCTGTTCTTGTTTGGGGTGTTTTTGACTTGTTTTGGGGTCTCCGTTGGGTTTTAGTTGGATTCTCGTTGGTCCTTAAGGGAAATGGGAGTGGATTGTGGGTTTTGAAGAAGATCAGGTGAGTTTAGGGTGGTTTTGCGGGGAAATTCATAGTTTTTGGTGTTTTTTCTTCTGATTCAGTTCTTTTTTGGGGTGTTTTTGACGTGTTTTGGGGTTTCCGTTGGGTTTCGTTGAGTTCCTAATGGGTTTTATGGTGGTTGGGAGTGGACATTTGGATTTGGAGAACATCAGGTACGTTTAGAGTGGTTTTGGGATTGGATCCGTGCTTTTTGGGGTTTTCTTTGGTTTTGGGGGTGATCCTGTTCTTGTTTGGGGTGTTTTTGACGTGTTTTGGGTTCTCCGTTGGGTTTCGTTGTGTTTTCCGTGGTCATCATGGTGGAAAAGTGTAAATTGTGGGTTTTGGAGAACATCAGGTAGGTTTATGAGGACTTTTGGGGCAGATTCATGGTTTTTAGGGTTTTCTTCTGTTTTTTCTAGTGATCCAGTTGGTTTTCGGCGTGTTTTTGACGTGTTTTGTGGTCTCCGTTGGGTTTCGTTGGGTTTTCCGTGGTCATCATGGTGGAAAAGTGTAAATTGTGGGTTTTGGAGAACACCAGGTAGATTTAGGGTGTTTTGGGGGTGGATCTATGGTTTTGGGGGATTTTGTTCCAGTTTTGGGGTGATCGAATTCATTTTTGGGGTGTTTCTGACGTGTTTTGGGTTCTTCGTTGGGTTTCGTTGGGTTTTCTGTTGGCATCTTGGTGGAAAAGGGTAAATTGTGGGTTTTGGAGAACTTCAGGTAGGTTTAGGGGGACTTTTGGGGTGGATTCATGGTATTTGGGGTTTTCTTCTGTTTTTTGGGGTGATCCTGTTCTTTTTTGGGCTGTTTTTGACGTGTTTTGGGGTTGTCCGTTGGGTTTTGTTGGGTTCTCGTTGGTCATCATTGTGAAAAAGGGTAAATTGTGGGTTTTGGAGAACATCAGGTAGGCTTAGGGGGACTTTTGGGGTGGATCTATGGCATTTGGGTTTTTCTTCTGTTTTTGGGGGAGATCCTGTTCTTTTTTTTTTTTTTGTTTTTGTTTTTTGACATGTTTTTTGTCTCCATTGGGTTTCGTTGGGTTTTCCATGGTCATCATGGTGGAAAAGGGTAAATTTGTGGGTTTTGGAGAACATCAGGTAGGTTTAGGCTGGTTTTGGGATTGGATCTGTGCTTTTTGGGGATTTTCTTCCAGTTTATGGGTGATCCCTTTCTTTTTTGGGGTGTTTTTGACGTGTTTTGGTGTCTCCTTTTGGGTTTTCGTTTGGTTCATGTTGGTCATCATGGTGAAAATTGTAAATTTTTGGGGGGGGAATTTTCTTCCAGTTTTGGGGGTGATCCCGTTCTTTTTTGGGGTGTTTTTGACATGTTTTGGGGTCTCTGTTGGGTTTTGTTGGTTTCTTGTTTTTCATCATGTTGGAAAAGTTTAACTTGCGTGTTTTGGAGAACATCAGGTAGGTTTAGTGTCGTTTTGGGGTGGATCTATTTTTTTGGGGTTTTCTTTCGTTTTGGGGGGTTATCCCATTCTTTTTTGGGGTGTTTTTGACTTGTTTTGGGGTCTCCGTTGGGTTTTAGTTGGATTCTCGTTGGTCGTTAAGGTAAATGGGAGTGGATTGTGGGTTTTGAAGAAGATCAGGTGAGTTTAGGGTGGTTTTGCGGGGAAATTCATAGTTTTTGGTGTTTTTTCTTCTGATTCAGTTCTTTTTTGGGGTGTTTTTGATGTGTTTTGGGGTCTCCGTTGGTTTTTGTTGTGTTCTTGTTGTTCATCATGGTGAAAACGGGTAAATTGTGGGTATTGGAGAACATCAGGTAGGTTTAGGGGGACTTTTGGGGTGGATCAACGGCTTTTAGGGTTTTCTTCCAGTTTTGGGGGTGATCCCGCTTTTTTTTGTGGTGTTTTTGACGTGTTTTGGGGTTTCCGTTGTGTTTTGTTGATTTCCTAATGTGTTTTAAGTTTGTTGGGAGTGGACTTTGGGATTTGGAGAACATCAGGTAGGTTTAGTGTGGTTTTGGGGTGGATCTATGTTTTTTTGGGGTTTTCTTTCTTTTTTAGGGGTTATCCTGTTCTTGTTTGGGGTGTTTTTGACTTGTTTTGGGGTCTCCGTTGGGTTTTAGTTGGATTCTCGTTGGTCCTTAAGGGAAATGGGAGTGGATTGTGGGTTTTGAAGAAGATCAGGTGAGTTTAGGGTGGTTTTGCGGGGAAATTCATAGTTTTTGGTGTTTTTTCTTCTGATTCAGTTCTTTTTTGGGGTGTTTTTGACGTGTTTTGGGGTTTCCGTTGGGTTTCGTTGAGTTCCTAATGGGTTTTATGGTGGTTGGGAGTGGACATTTGGATTTGGAGAACATCAGGTACGTTTAGAGTGGTTTTGGGATTGGATCCGTGCTTTTTGGGGTTTTCTTTGGTTTTGGGGGTGATCCTGTTCTTGTTTGTGGTGTTTTTGACGTGTTTTGGGTTCTCCGTTGGGTTTCGTTGGGTTTTCCGTGGTCATCATGGTGGAAAAGTGTAAATTGTGGGTTTTGGAGAACATCAGGTAGGTTTATGAGGACTTTTGGGGCAGATTCATGGTTTTTAGGGTTTTGTTCTGTTTTTTCTAGTGATCCAGTTGGTTTTCGGCGTGTTTTTGACGTGTTTTGTGGTCTCCGTTGGGTTTCGTTGGGTTTTCCGTGGTCATCATGGTGGAAAAGTGTAAATTGTGGGTTTTGGAGAACATCAGGTAGATTTAGGGTGTTTTGGGGGTGGATCTATGGTTTTGGGGGATTTTGTTCCAGTTTTGGGGTGATCGAATTCATTTTTGGGGTGTTTCTGACGTGTTTTGGGTTCTTCGTTGGGTTTCGTTGGGTTTTCTGTTGGCATCTTGGTGGAAAAGGGTAAATTGTGGGTTTTGGAGAACTTCAGGTAGGTTTAGGGGGACTTTTGGGGTGGATTCATGGTATTTGGGGTTTTCTTCTGTTTTTTGGGGTGATCCTGTTCTTTTTTGGGGTGTTTTTGACGTGTTTTGGGGTTGTCCGTTGGGTTTTGTTGGGTTCTCGTTGGTCATCATTGTGAAAAAGGGTAAATTGTGGGTTTTGGAGAACATCAGGTAGGCTTAGGGGGACTTTTGGGGTGGATCTATGGCATTTGGGTTTTTCTTCTGTTTTTGGGGGAGATCCTGTTCTTTTTTTTTTTTTTGTTTTGTTTTTTTTTTTGTTTTTTTTTTTGACATGTTTTTTGTCTCCATTGGGTTTCGTTGGGTTTTCCATGGTCATCATGGTGGAAAAGGGTAAATTTGTGGGTTTTGGAGAACATCAGGTAGGTTTAGGCTGGTTTTGGGATTGGATCTGTGCTTTTTGGGGATTTTCTTCCAGTTTATGGGTGATCCCTTTCTTTTTTGGGGTGTTTTTGACGTGTTTTGGTGTCTCCTTTTGGGTTTTCGTTTGGTTCATGTTGGTCATCATGGTGAAAATTGTAAATTTTTGGGGGGGGAATTTTCTTCCAGTTTTGGGGGTGATCCCGTTCTTTTTTGGGGTGTTTTTGACATGTTTTGGGGTCTCTGTTGGGTTTTGTTGGTTTCTTGTTTTTCATCATGTTGGAAAAGTTTAACTTGCGTGTTTTGGAGAACATCAGGTAGGTTTAGTGTCGTTTTGGGGTGGATCTATTTTTTTGGGGTTTTCTTTCGTTTTGGGGGGTTATCCCATTCTTTTTTGGGGTGTTTTTGACTTGTTTTGGGGTCTCCGTTGGGTTTTAGTTGGATTCTCGTTGGTCCTTAAGGGAAATGGGAGTGGATTGTGGGTTTTGAAGAAGATCAGGTGAGTTTAGGGTGGTTTTGCGGGGAAATTCATAGTTTTTGGTGTTTTTTCTTCTGATTCAGTTCTTTTTTGGGGTGTTTTTGATGTGTTTTGGGGTCTCCGTTGGTTTTTGTTGTGTTCTTGTTGTTCATCATGGTGAAAACGGGTAAATTGTGGGTATTGGAGAACATCAGGTAGGTTTAGGGGGACTTTTGGGGTGGATCAACGGCTTTTAGGGTTTTCTTCCAGTTTTGGGGGTGATCCCGCTTTTTTTTGTGGTGTTTTTGACGTGTTTTGGGGTTTCCGTTGTGTTTTGTTGATTTCCTAATGTGTTTTAAGTTTGTTGGGAGTGGACTTTGGGATTTGGAGAACATCAGGTAGGTTTAGTGTGGTTTTGGGGTGGATCTATGTTTTTTTGGGGTTTTCTTTCTTTTTTAGGGGTTATCCTGTTCTTGTTTGGGGTGTTTTTGACTTGTTTTGGGGTCTCCGTTGGGTTTTAGTTGGATTCTCGTTGGTCCTTAAGGGAAATGGGAGTGGATTGTGGGTTTTGAAGAAGATCAGGTGAGTTTAGGGTGGTTTTGCGGGGAAATTCATAGTTTTTGGTGTTTTTTCTTCTGATTCAGTTCTTTTTTGGGGTGTTTTTGACGTGTTTTGGGGTTTCCGTTGGGTTTCGTTGAGTTCCTAATGGGTTTTATGGTGGTTGGGAGTGGACATTTGGATTTGGAGAACATCAGGTACGTTTAGAGTGGTTTTGGGATTGGATCCGTGCTTTTTGGGGTTTTCTTTGGTTTTGGGGGTGATCCTGTTCTTGTTTGGGGTGTTTTTGACGTGTTTTGGGTTCTCCGTTGGGTTTCGTTGGGTTTTCCGTGGTCATCATGGTGGAAAAGTGTAAATTGTGGGTTTTGGAGAACATCAGGTAGGTTTATGAGGACTTTTGGGGCAGATTCATGGTTTTTAGGGTTTTCTTCTGTTTTTTCTAGTGATCCAGTTGGTTTTCGGCGTGTTTTTGACGTGTTTTGTGGTCTCCGTTGGGTTTCGTTGGGTTTTCCGTGGTCATCATGGTGGAAAAGTGTAAATTGTGGGTTTTGGAGAACATCAGGTAGATTTAGGGTGTTTTGGGGGTGGATCTATGGTCTTGGGGGATTTTGTTCCAGTTTTGGGGTGATCGAATTCATTTTTGGGGTGTTTCTGACGTGTTTTGGGTTCTTCGTTGGGTTTCGTTGGGTTTTCTGTTGGCATCTTGGTGGAAAAGGGTAAATTGTGGGTTTTGGAGAACTTCAGGTAGGTTTAGGGGGACTTTTGGGGTGGATTCATGGTATTTGGGGTTTTCTTCTGTTTTTTGGGGTGATCCTGTTCTTTTTTGGGCTGTTTTTGACGTGTTTTGGGGTTGTCCGTTGGGTTTTGTTGGGTTCTCGTTGGTCATCATTGTGAAAAAGGGTAAATTGTGGGTTTTGGAGAACATCAGGTAGGCTTAGGGGGACTTTTGGGGTGGATCTATGGCATTTGGGTTTTTCTTCTGTTTTTGGGGGAGATCCTGTTCTTTTTTTTTTTTTTGTTTTGTTTTTTTTTTTGTTTTTTTTTTTGACATGTTTTTTGTCTCCATTGGGTTTCGTTGGGTTTTCCATGGTCATCATGGTGGAAAAGGGTAAATTTGTGGGTTTTGGAGAACATCAGGTAGGTTTAGGCTGGTTTTGGGATTGGATCTGTGCTTTTTGGGGATTTTCTTCCAGTTTATGGGTGATCCCTTTCTTTTTTGGGGTGTTTTTGACGTGTTTTGGTGTCTCCTTTTGGGTTTTCGTTTGGTTCATGTTGGTCATCATGGTGAAAATTGTAAATTTTTGGGGGGGGAATTTTCTTCCAGTTTTGGGGGTGATCCCGTTCTTTTTTGGGGTGTTTTTGACATGTTTTGGGGTCTCTGTTGGGTTTTGTTGGTTTCTTGTTTTTCATCATGTTGGAAAAGTTTAACTTGCGTGTTTTGGAGAACATCAGGTAGGTTTAGTGTCGTTTTGGGGTGGATCTATTTTTTTGGGGTTTTCTTTCGTTTTGGGGGGTTATCCCATTCTTTTTTGGGGTGTTTTTGACTTGTTTTGGGGTCTCCGTTGGGTTTTAGTTGGATTCTCGTTGGTCGTTAAGGTAAATGGGAGTGGATTGTGGGTTTTGAAGAAGATCAGGTGAGTTTAGGGTGGTTTTGCGGGGAAATTCATAGTTTTTGGTGTTTTTTCTTCTGATTCAGTTCTTTTTTGGGGTGTTTTTGATGTGTTTTGGGGTCTCCGTTGGTTTTTGTTGTGTTCTTGTTGTTCATCATGGTGAAAACGGGTAAATTGTGGGTATTGGAGAACATCAGGTAGGTTTAGGGGGACTTTTGGGGTGGATCAACGGCTTTTAGGGTTTTCTTCCAGTTTTGGGGGTGATCCCGCTTTTTTTTGTGGTGTTTTTGACGTGTTTTGGGGTTTCCGTTGTGTTTTGTTGATTTCCTAATGTGTTTTAAGTTTGTTGGGAGTGGACTTTGGGATTTGGAGAACATCAGGTAGGTTTAGTGTGGTTTTGGGGTGGATCTATGTTTTTTTGGGGTTTTCTTTCTTTTTTAGGGGTTATCCTGTTCTTGTTTGGGGTGTTTTTGACTTGTTTTGGGGTCTCCGTTGGGTTTTAGTTGGATTCTCGTTGGTCCTTAAGGGAAATGGGAGTGGATTGTGGGTTTTGAAGAAGATCAGGTGAGTTTAGGGTGGTTTTGCGGGGAAATTCATAGTTTTTGGTGTTTTTTTCTTCTGATTCAGTTCTTTTTTGGGGTGTTTTTGACGTGTTTTGGGGTTTCCGTTGGGTTTCGTTGAGTTCCTAATGGGTTTTATGGTGGTTGGGAGTGGACATTTGGATTTGGAGAACATCAGGTACGTTTAGAGTGGTTTTGGGATTGGATCCGTGCTTTTTGGGGTTTTCTTTGGTTTTGGGGGTGATCCTGTTCTTGTTTGGGGTGTTTTTGACGTGTTTTGGGTTCTCCGTTGGGTTTCGTTGTGTTTTCCATGGTCATCATGGTGGAAAAGTGTAAATTGTGGGTTTTGGAGAACATCAGGTAGGTTTATGAGGACTTTTGGGGCAGATTCATGGTTTTTAGGGTTTTGTTCTGTTTTTTCTAGTGATCCAGTTGGTTTTCGGCGTGTTTTTGACGTGTTTTGTGGTCTCCGTTGGGTTTCGTTGGGTTTTCCGTGGTCATCATGGTGGAAAAGTGTAAATTGTGGGTTTTGGAGAACATCAGGTAGATTTAGGGTGTTTTGGGGGTGGATCTATGGTTTTGGGGGATTTTGTTCCAGTTTTGGGGTGATCGAATTCATTTTTGGGGTGTTTCTGACGTGTTTTGGGTTCTTCGTTGGGTTTCGTTGGGTTTTCTGTTGGCATCTTGGTGGAAAAGGGTAAATTGTGGGTTTTGGAGAACTTCAGGTAGGTTTAGGGGGACTTTTGGGGTGGATTCATGGTATTTGGGGTTTTCTTCTGTTTTTTGGGGTGATCCTGTTCTTTTTTGGGCTGTTTTTGACGTGTTTTGGGGTTGTCCGTTGGGTTTTGTTGGGTTCTCGTTGGTCATCATTGTGAAAAAGGGTAAATTGTGGGTTTTGGAGAACATCAGGTAGGCTTAGGGGGACTTTTGGGGTGGATCTATGGCATTTGGGTTTTTCTTCTGTTTTTGGGGGAGATCCTGTTCTTTTTTTTTTTTTTGTTTTGTTTTTTTTTTTTTGTTTTTTTTTTGACATGTTTTTTGTCTCCATTGGGTTTCGTTGGGTTTTCCATGGTCATCATGGTGGAAAAGGGTAAATTTGTGGGTTTTGGAGAACATCAGGTAGGTTTAGGCTGGTTTTGGGATTGGATCTGTGCTTTTTGGGGATTTTCTTCCAGTTTATGGGTGATCCCTTTCTTTTTTGGGGTGTTTTTGACGTGTTTTGGTGTCTCCTTTTGGGTTTTCGTTTGGTTCATGTTGGTCATCATGGTGAAAATTGTAAATTTTTGGGGGGGGAATTTTCTTCCAGTTTTGGGGGTGATCCCGTTCTTTTTTGGGGTGTTTTTGACATGTTTTGGGGTCTCTGTTGGGTTTTGTTGGTTTCTTGTTTTTCATCATGTTGGAAAAGTTTAACTTGCGTGTTTTGGAGAACATCAGGTAGGTTTAGTGTCGTTTTGGGGTGGATCTATTTTTTTGGGGTTTTCTTTCGTTTTGGGGGGTTATCCCATTCTTTTTTGGGGTGTTTTTGACTTGTTTTGGGGTCTCCGTTGGGTTTTAGTTGGATTCTCGTTGGTCCTTAAGGGAAATGGGAGTGGATTGTGGGTTTTGAAGAAGATCAGGTGAGTTTAGGGTGGTTTTGCGGGGAAATTCATAGTTTTTGGTGTTTTTTCTTCTGATTCAGTTCTTTTTTGGGGTGTTTTTGATGTGTTTTGGGGTCTCCGTTGGTTTTTGTTGTGTTCTTGTTGTTCATCATGGTGAAAACGGGTAAATTGTGGGTATTGGAGAACATCAGGTAGGTTTAGGGGGACTTTTGGGGTGGATCAACGGCTTTTAGGGTTTTCTTCCAGTTTTGGGGGTGATCCCGCTTTTTTTTGTGGTGTTTTTGACGTGTTTTGGGGTTTCCGTTGTGTTTTGTTGATTTCCTAATGTGTTTTAAGTTTGTTGGGAGTGGACTTTGGGATTTGGAGAACATCAGGTAGGTTTAGTGTGGTTTTGGGGTGGATCTATGTTTTTTTGGGGTTTTCTTTCTTTTTTAGGGGTTATCCTGTTCTTGTTTGGGGTGTTTTTGACTTGTTTTGGGGTCTCCGTTGGGTTTTAGTTGGATTCTCGTTGGTCCTTAAGGGAAATGGGAGTGGATTGTGGGTTTTGAAGAAGATCAGGTGAGTTTAGGGTGGTTTTGCGGGGAAATTCATAGTTTTTGGTGTTTTTTCTTCTGATTCAGTTCTTTTTTGGGGTGTTTTTGACGTGTTTTGGGGTTTCCGTTGGGTTTCGTTGAGTTCCTAATGGGTTTTATGGTGGTTGGGAGTGGACATTTGGATTTGGAGAACATCAGGTACGTTTAGAGTGGTTTTGGGATTGGATCCGTGCTTTTTGGGGTTTTCTTTGGTTTTGGGGGTGATCCTGTTCTTGTTTGGGGTGTTTTTGACGTGTTTTGGGTTCTCCGTTGGGTTTCGTTGTGTTTTCCGTGGTCATCATGGTGGAAAAGTGTAAATTGTGGGTTTTGGAGAACATCAGGTAGGTTTATGAGGACTTTTGGGGCAGATTCATGGTTTTTAGGGTTTTGTTCTGTTTTTTCTAGTGATCCAGTTGGTTTTCGGCGTGTTTTTGACGTGTTTTGTGGTCTCCGTTGGGTTTCGTTGGGTTTTCCGTGGTCATCATGGTGGAAAAGTGTAAATTGTGGGTTTTGGAGAACATCAGGTAGATTTAGGGTGTTTTGGGGGTGGATCTATGGTTTTGGGGGATTTTGTTCCAGTTTTGGGGTGATCGAATTCATTTTTGGGGTGTTTCTGACGTGTTTTGGGTTCTTCGTTGGGTTTCGTTGGGTTTTCTGTTGGCATCTTGGTGGAAAAGGGTAAATTGTGGGTTTTGGAGAACTTCAGGTAGGTTTAGGGGGACTTTTGGGGTGGATTCATGGTATTTGGGGTTTTCTTCTGTTTTTTGGGGTGATCCTGTTCTTTTTTGGGCTGTTTTTGACGTGTTTTGGGGTTGTCCGTTGGGTTTTGTTGGGTTCTCGTTGGTCATCATTGTGAAAAAGGGTAAATTGTGGGTTTTGGAGAACATCAGGTAGGCTTAGGGGGACTTTTGGGGTGGATCTATGGCATTTGGGTTTTTCTTCTGTTTTTGGGGGAGATCCTGTTCTTTTTTTTTTTTTTGTTTTGTTTTTTTTTTTTGTTTTTTTTTTTGACATGTTTTTTGTCTCCATTGGGTTTCGTTGGGTTTTCCATGGTCATCATGGTGGAAAAGGGTAAATTTGTGGGTTTTGGAGAACATCAGGTAGGTTTAGGCTGGTTTTGGGATTGGATCTGTGCTTTTTGGGGATTTTCTTCCAGTTTATGGGTGATCCCTTTCTTTTTTGGGGTGTTTTTGACGTGTTTTGGTGTCTCCTTTTGGGTTTTCGTTTGGTTCATGTTGGTCATCATGGTGAAAATTGTAAATTTTTGGGGGGGGAATTTTCTTCCAGTTTTGGGGGTGATCCCGTTCTTTTTTGGGGTGTTTTTGACATGTTTTGGGGTCTCTGTTGGGTTTTGTTGGTTTCTTGTTTTTCATCATGTTGGAAAAGTTTAACTTGCGTGTTTTGGAGAACATCAGGTAGGTTTAGTGTCGTTTTGGGGTGGATCTATTTTTTTGGGGTTTTCTTTCGTTTTGGGGGGTTATCCCATTCTTTTTTGGGGTGTTTTTGACTTGTTTTGGGGTCTCCGTTGGGTTTTAGTTGGATTCTCGTTGGTCCTTAAGGGAAATGGGAGTGGATTGTGGGTTTTGAAGAAGATCAGGTGAGTTTAGGGTGGTTTTGCGGGGAAATTCATAGTTTTTGGTGTTTTTTCTTCTGATTCAGTTCTTTTTTGGGGTGTTTTTGATGTGTTTTGGGGTCTCCGTTGGTTTTTGTTGTGTTCTTGTTGTTCATCATGGTGAAAACGGGTAAATTGTGGGTATTGGAGAACATCAGGTAGGTTTAGGGGGACTTTTGGGGTGGATCAACGGCTTTTAGGGTTTTCTTCCAGTTTTGGGGGTGATCCCGCTTTTTTTTGTGGTGTTTTTGACGTGTTTTGGGGTTTCCGTTGTGTTTTGTTGATTTCCTAATGTGTTTTAAGTTTGTTGGGAGTGGACTTTGGGATTTGGAGAACATCAGGTAGGTTTAGTGTGGTTTTGGGGTGGATCTATGTTTTTTTGGGGTTTTCTTTCTTTTTTAGGGGTTATCCTGTTCTTGTTTGGGGTGTTTTTGACTTGTTTTGGGGTCTCCGTTGGGTTTTAGTTGGATTCTCGTTGGTCCTTAAGGGAAATGGGAGTGGATTGTGGGTTTTGAAGAAGATCAGGTGAGTTTAGGGTGGTTTTGCGGGGAAATTCATAGTTTTTGGTGTTTTTTCTTCTGATTCAGTTCTTTTTTGGGGTGTTTTTGACGTGTTTTGGGGTTTCCGTTGGGTTTCGTTGAGTTCCTAATGGGTTTTATGGTGGTTGGGAGTGGACATTTGGATTTGGAGAACATCAGGTACGTTTAGAGTGGTTTTGGGATTGGATCCGTGCTTTTTGGGGTTTTCTTTGGTTTTGGGGGTGATCCTGTTCTTGTTTGGGGTGTTTTTGACGTGTTTTGGGTTCTCCGTTGGGTTTCGTTGTGTTTTCCGTGGTCATCATGGTGGAAAAGTGTAAATTGTGGGTTTTGGAGAACATCAGGTAGGTTTATGAGGACTTTTGGGGCAGATTCATGGTTTTTAGGGTTTTGTTCTGTTTTTTCTAGTGATCCAGTTGGTTTTCGGCGTGTTTTTGACGTGTTTTGTGGTCTCCGTTGGGTTTCGTTGGGTTTTCCGTGGTCATCATGGTGGAAAAGTGTAAATTGTGGGTTTTGGAGAACATCAGGTAGATTTAGGGTGTTTTGGGGGTGGATCTATGGTTTTGGGGGATTTTGTTCCAGTTTTGGGGTGATCGAATTCATTTTTGGGGTGTTTCTGACGTGTTTTGGGTTCTTCGTTGGGTTTCGTTGGGTTTTCTGTTGGCATCTTGGTGGAAAAGGGTAAATTGTGGGTTTTGGAGAACTTCAGGTAGGTTTAGGGGGACTTTTGGGGTGGATTCATGGTATTTGGGGTTTTCTTCTGTTTTTTGGGGTGATCCTGTTCTTTTTTGGGCTGTTTTTGACGTGTTTTGGGGTTGTCCGTTGGGTTTTGTTGGGTTCTCGTTGGTCATCATTGTGAAAAAGGGTAAATTGTGGGTTTTGGAGAACATCAGGTAGGCTTAGGGGGACTTTTGGGGTGGATCTATGGCATTTGGGTTTTTCTTCTGTTTTTGGGGGAGATCCTGTTCTTTTTTTTTTTTTTTTTTTTTTTTTTTTTTTTTTTTGACATGTTTTTTGTCTCCATTGGGTTTCGTTGGGTTTTCCATGGTCATCATGGTGGAAAAGGGTAAATTTGTGGGTTTTGGAGAACATCAGGTAGGTTTAGGCTGGTTTTGGGATTGGATCTGTGCTTTTTGGGGATTTTCTTCCAGTTTATGGGTGATCCCTTTCTTTTTTGGGGTGTTTTTGACGTGTTTTGGTGTCTCCTTTTGGGTTTTCGTTTGGTTCATGTTGGTCATCATGGTGAAAATTGTAAATTTTTGGGGGGGGAATTTTCTTCCAGTTTTGGGGGTGATCCCGTTCTTTTTTGGGGTGTTTTTGACATGTTTTGGGGTCTCTGTTGGGTTTTGTTGGTTTCTTGTTTTTCATCATGTTGGAAAAGTTTAACTTGCGTGTTTTGGAGAACATCAGGTAGGTTTAGTGTCGTTTTGGGGTGGATCTATTTTTTTGGGGTTTTCTTTCGTTTTGGGGGGTTATCCCATTCTTTTTTGGGGTGTTTTTGACTTGTTTTGGGGTCTCCGTTGGGTTTTAGTTGGATTCTCGTTGGTCCTTAAGGGAAATGGGAGTGGATTGTGGGTTTTGAAGAAGATCAGGTGAGTTTAGGGTGGTTTTGCGGGGAAATTCATAGTTTTTGGTGTTTTTTCTTCTGATTCAGTTCTTTTTTGGGGTGTTTTTGATGTGTTTTGGGGTCTCCGTTGGTTTTTGTTGTGTTCTTGTTGTTCATCATGGTGAAAACGGGTAAATTGTGGGTATTGGAGAACATCAGGTAGGTTTAGGGGGACTTTTGGGGTGGATCAACGGCTTTTAGGGTTTTCTTCCAGTTTTGGGGGTGATCCCGCTTTTTTTTGTGGTGTTTTTGACGTGTTTTGGGGTTTCCGTTGTGTTTTGTTGATTTCCTAATGTGTTTTAAGTTTGTTGGGAGTGGACTTTGGGATTTGGAGAACATCAGGTAGGTTTAGTGTGGTTTTGGGGTGGATCTATGTTTTTTGGGGGTTTTCTTTCTTTTTTAGGGGTTATCCTGTTCTTGTTTGGGGTGTTTTTGACTTGTTTTGGGGTCTCCGTTGGGTTTTAGTTGGATTCTCGTTGGTCCTTAAGGGAAATGGGAGTGGATTGTGGGTTTTGAAGAAGATCAGGTGAGTTTAGGGTGGTTTTGCGGGGAAATTCATAGTTTTTGGTGTTTTTTCTTCTGATTCAGTTCTTTTTTGGGGTGTTTTTGACGTGTTTTGGGGTTTCCGTTGGGTTTCGTTGAGTTCCTAATGGGTTTTATGGTGGTTGGGAGTGGACATTTGGATTTGGAGAACATCAGGTACGTTTAGAGTGGTTTTGGGATTGGATCCGTGCTTTTTGGGGTTTTCTTTGGTTTTGGGGGTGATCCTGTTCTTGTTTGGGGTGTTTTTGACGTGTTTTGGGTTCTCCGTTGGGTTTCGTTGTGTTTTCCGTGGTCATCATGGTGGAAAAGTGTAAATTGTGGGTTTTGGAGAACATCAGGTAGGTTTATGAGGACTTTTGGGGCAGATTCATGGTTTTTAGGGTTTTCTTCTGTTTTTTCTAGTGATCCAGTTGGTTTTCGGCGTGTTTTTGACGTGTTTTGTGGTCTCCGTTGGGTTTCGTTGGGTTTTCCGTGGTCATCATGGTGGAAAAGTGTAAATTGTGGGTTTTGGAGAACATCAGGTAGATTTAGGGTGTTTTGGGGGTGGATCTATGGTTTTGGGGGATTTTGTTCCAGTTTTGGGGTGATCGAATTCATTTTTGGGGTGTTTCTGACGTGTTTTGGGTTCTTCGTTGGGTTTCGTTGGGTTTTCTGTTGGCATCTTGGTGGAAAAGGGTAAATTGTGGGTTTTGGAGAACTTCAGGTAGGTTTAGGGGGACTTTTGGGGTGGATTCATGGTATTTGGGGTTTTCTTCTGTTTTTTGGGGTGATCCTGTTCTTTTTTGGGGTGTTTTTGACGTGTTTTGGGGTTGTCCGTTGGGTTTTGTTGGGTTCTCGTTGGTCATCATTGTGAAAAAGGGTAAATTGTGGGTTTTGGAGAACATCAGGTAGGCTTAGGGGGACTTTTGGGGTGGATCTATGGCATTTGGGTTTTTCTTCTGTTTTTGGGGGAGATCCTGTTCTTTTTTTTTTTTTTGTTTTGTTTTTTTTTTTTTTTTTTTTTTTTGACATGTTTTTTGTCTCCATTGGGTTTCGTTGGGTTTTCCATGGTCATCATGGTGGAAAAGGGTAAATTTGTGGGTTTTGGAGAACATCAGGTAGGTTTAGGCTGGTTTTGGGATTGGATCTGTGCTTTTTGGGGATTTTCTTCCAGTTTATGGGTGATCCCTTTCTTTTTTGGGGTGTTTTTGACGTGTTTTGGTGTCTCCTTTTGGGTTTTCGTTTGGTTCATGTTGGTCATCATGGTGAAAATTGTAAATTTTTGGGGGGGGAATTTTCTTCCAGTTTTGGGGGTGATCCCGTTCTTTTTTGGGGTGTTTTTGACATGTTTTGGGGTCTCTGTTGGGTTTTGTTGGTTTCTTGTTTTTCATCATGTTGGAAAAGTTTAACTTGCGTGTTTTGGAGAACATCAGGTAGGTTTAGTGTCGTTTTGGGGTGGATCTATTTTTTTGGGGTTTTCTTTCGTTTTGGGGGGTTATCCCATTCTTTTTTGGGGTGTTTTTGACTTGTTTTGGGGTCTCCGTTGGGTTTTAGTTGGATTCTCGTTGGTCCTTAAGGGAAATGGGAGTGGATTGTGGGTTTTGAAGAAGATCAGGTGAGTTTAGGGTGGTTTTGCGGGGAAATTCATAGTTTTTGGTGTTTTTTCTTCTGATTCAGTTCTTTTTTGGGGTGTTTTTGATGTGTTTTGGGGTCTCCGTTGGTTTTTGTTGTGTTCTTGTTGTTCATCATGGTGAAAACGGGTAAATTGTGGGTATTGGAGAACATCAGGTAGGTTTAGGGGGACTTTTGGGGTGGATCAACGGCTTTTAGGGTTTTCTTCCAGTTTTGGGGGTGATCCCGCTTTTTTTTGTGGTGTTTTTGACGTGTTTTGGGGTTTCCGTTGTGTTTTGTTGATTTCCTAATGTGTTTTAAGTTTGTTGGGAGTGGACTTTGGGATTTGGAGAACATCAGGTAGGTTTAGTGTGGTTTTGGGGTGGATCTATGTTTTTTTTGGGTTTTCTTTCTTTTTTAGGGGTTATCCTGTTCTTGTTTGGGGTGTTTTTGACTTGTTTTGGGGTCTCCGTTGGGTTTTAGTTGGATTCTCGTTGGTCCTTAAGGGAAATGGGAGTGGATTGTGGGTTTTGAAGAAGATCAGGTGAGTTTAGGGTGGTTTTGCGGGGAAATTCATAGTTTTTGGTGTTTTTTCTTCTGATTCAGTTCTTTTTTGGGGTGTTTTTGACGTGTTTTGGGGTTTCCGTTGGGTTTCGTTGAGTTCCTAATGGGTTTTATGGTGGTTGGGAGTGGACATTTGGATTTGGAGAACATCAGGTACGTTTAGAGTGGTTTTGGGATTGGATCCGTGCTTTTTGGGGTTTTCTTTGGTTTTGGGGGTGATCCTGTTCTTGTTTGGGGTGTTTTTGACGTGTTTTGGGTTCTCCGTTGGGTTTCGTTGTGTTTTCCGTGGTCATCATGGTGGAAAAGTGTAAATTGTGGGTTTTGGAGAACATCAGGTAGGTTTATGAGGACTTTTGGGGCAGATTCATGGTTTTTAGGGTTTTCTTCTGTTTTTTCTAGTGATCCAGTTGGTTTTCGGCGTGTTTTTGACGTGTTTTGTGGTCTCCGTTGGGTTTCGTTGGGTTTTCCGTGGTCATCATGGTGGAAAAGTGTAAATTGTGGGTTTTGGAGAACATCAGGTAGATTTAGGGTGTTTTGGGGGTGGATCTATGGTTTTGGGGGATTTTGTTCCAGTTTTGGGGTGATCGAATTCATTTTTGGGGTGTTTCTGACGTGTTTTGGGTTCTTCGTTGGGTTTCGTTGGGTTTTCTGTTGGCATCTTGGTGGAAAAGGGTAAATTGTGGGTTTTGGAGAACTTCAGGTAGGTTTAGGGGGACTTTTGGGGTGGATTCATGGTATTTGGGGTTTTCTTCTGTTTTTTGGGGTGATCCTGTTCTTTTTTGGGCTGTTTTTGACGTGTTTTGGGGTTGTCCGTTGGGTTTTGTTGGGTTCTCGTTGGTCATCATTGTGAAAAAGGGTAAATTGTGGGTTTTGGAGAACATCAGGTAGGCTTAGGGGGACTTTTGGGGTGGATCTATGGCATTTGGGTTTTTCTTCTGTTTTTGGGGGAGATCCTGTTCTTTTTTTTTTTTTTTTTTTTTTTTTTTTTTTTTTTTTTTGACATGTTTTTTGTCTCCATTGGGTTTCGTTGGGTTTTCCATGGTCATCATGGTGGAAAAGGGTAAATTTGTGGGTTTTGGAGAACATCAGGTAGGTTTAGGCTGGTTTTGGGATTGGATCTGTGCTTTTTGGGGATTTTCTTCCAGTTTATGGGTGATCCCTTTCTTTTTTGGGGTGTTTTTGACGTGTTTTGGTGTCTCCTTTTGGGTTTTCGTTTGGTTCATGTTGGTCATCATGGTGAAAATTGTAAATTTTTGGGGGGGGAATTTTCTTCCAGTTTTGGGGGTGATCCCGTTCTTTTTTGGGGTGTTTTTGACATGTTTTGGGGTCTCTGTTGGGTTTTGTTGGTTTCTTGTTTTTCATCATGTTGGAAAAGTTTAACTTGCGTGTTTTGGAGAACATCAGGTAGGTTTAGTGTCGTTTTGGGGTGGATCTATTTTTTTGGGGTTTTCTTTCGTTTTGGGGGGTTATCCCATTCTTTTTTGGGGTGTTTTTGACTTGTTTTGGGGTCTCCGTTGGGTTTTAGTTGGATTCTCGTTGGTCCTTAAGGGAAATGGGAGTGGATTGTGGGTTTTGAAGAAGATCAGGTGAGTTTAGGGTGGTTTTGCGGGGAAATTCATAGTTTTTGGTGTTTTTTCTTCTGATTCAGTTCTTTTTTGGGGTGTTTTTGATGTGTTTTGGGGTCTCCGTTGGTTTTTGTTGTGTTCTTGTTGTTCATCATGGTGAAAACGGGTAAATTGTGGGTATTGGAGAACATCAGGTAGGTTTAGGGGGACTTTTGGGGTGGATCAACGGCTTTTAGGGTTTTCTTCCAGTTTTGGGGGTGATCCCGCTTTTTTTTGTGGTGTTTTTGACGTGTTTTGGGGTTTCCGTTGTGTTTTGTTGATTTCCTAATGTGTTTTAAGTTTGTTGGGAGTGGACTTTGGGATTTGGAGAACATCAGGTAGGTTTAGTGTGGTTTTGGGGTGGATCTATGTTTTTTTGGGGTTTTCTTTCTTTTTTAGGGGTTATCCTGTTCTTGTTTGGGGTGTTTTTGACTTGTTTTGGGGTCTCCGTTGGGTTTTAGTTGGATTCTCGTTGGTCCTTAAGGGAAATGGGAGTGGATTGTGGGTTTTGAAGAAGATCAGGTGAGTTTAGGGTGGTTTTGCGGGGAAATTCATAGTTTTTGGTGTTTTTTCTTCTGATTCAGTTCTTTTTTGGGGTGTTTTTGACGTGTTTTGGGGTTTCCGTTGGGTTTCGTTGAGTTCCTAATGGGTTTTATGGTGGTTGGGAGTGGACATTTGGATTTGGAGAACATCAGGTACGTTTAGAGTGGTTTTGGGATTGGATCCGTGCTTTTTGGGGTTTTCTTTGGTTTTGGGGGTGATCCTGTTCTTGTTTGGGGTGTTTTTGACGTGTTTTGGGTTCTCCGTTGGGTTTCGTTGTGTTTTCCGTGGTCATCATGGTGGAAAAGTGTAAATTGTGGGTTTTGGAGAACATCAGGTAGGTTTATGAGGACTTTTGGGGCAGATTCATGGTTTTTAGGGTTTTGTTCTGTTTTTTCTAGTGATCCAGTTGGTTTTCGGCGTGTTTTTGACGTGTTTTGTGGTCTCCGTTGGGTTTCGTTGGGTTTTCCGTGGTCATCATGGTGGAAAAGTGTAAATTGTGGGTTTTGGAGAACATCAGGTAGATTTAGGGTGTTTTGGGGGTGGATCTATGGTTTTGGGGGATTTTGTTCCAGTTTTGGGGTGATCGAATTCATTTTTGGGGTGTTTCTGACGTGTTTTGGGTTCTTCGTTGGGTTTCGTTGGGTTTTCTGTTGGCATCTTGGTGGAAAAGGGTAAATTGTGGGTTTTGGAGAACTTCAGGTAGGTTTAGGGGGACTTTTGGGGTGGATTCATGGTATTTGGGGTTTTCTTCTGTTTTTTGGGGTGATCCTGTTCTTTTTTGGGCTGTTTTTGACGTGTTTTGGGGTTGTCCGTTGGGTTTTGTTGGGTTCTCGTTGGTCATCATTGTGAAAAAGGGTAAATTGTGGGTTTTGGAGAACATCAGGTAGGCTTAGGGGGACTTTTGGGGTGGATCTATGGCATTTGGGTTTTTCTTCTGTTTTTGGGGGAGATCCTGTTCTTTTTTTTTTTTTTTTTTTTTTTTTTTTTTTTTTTTGACATGTTTTTTGTCTCCATTGGATTTCGTTGGGTTTTCCATGGTCATCATGGTGGAAAAGGGTAAATTTGTGGGTTTTGGAGAACATCAGGTAGGTTTAGGCTGGTTTTGGGATTGGATCTGTGCTTTTTGGGGATTTTCTTCCAGTTTATGGGTGATCCCTTTCTTTTTTGGGGTGTTTTTGACGTGTTTTGGTGTCTCCTTTTGGGTTTTCGTTTGGTTCATGTTGGTCATCATGGTGAAAATTGTAAATTTTTGGGGGGGGAATTTTCTTCCAGTTTTGGGGGTGATCCCGTTCTTTTTTGGGGTGTTTTTGACATGTTTTGGGGTCTCTGTTGGGTTTTGTTGGTTTCTTGTTTTTCATCATGTTGGAAAAGTTTAACTTGCGTGTTTTGGAGAACATCAGGTAGGTTTAGTGTCGTTTTGGGGTGGATCTATTTTTTTGGGGTTTTCTTTCGTTTTGGGGGGTTATCCCATTCTTTTTTGGGGTGTTTTTGACTTGTTTTGGGGTCTCCGTTGGGTTTTAGTTGGATTCTCGTTGGTCGTTAAGGTAAATGGGAGTGGATTGTGGGTTTTGAAGAAGATCAGGTGAGTTTAGGGTGGTTTTGCGGGGAAATTCATAGTTTTTGGTGTTTTTTCTTCTGATTCAGTTCTTTTTTGGGGTGTTTTTGATGTGTTTTGGGGTCTCTGTTGGTTTTTGTTGTGTTCTTGTTGTTCATCATGGTGAAAACGGGTAAATTGTGGGTATTGGAGAACATCAGGTAGGTTTAGGGGGACTTTTGGGGTGGATCAACGGCTTTTAGGGTTTTCTTCCAGTTTTGGGGGTGATCCCGCTTTTTTTTGTGGTGTTTTTGACGTGTTTTGGGGTTTCCGTTGTGTTTTGTTGATTTCCTAATGTGTTTTAAGTTTGTTGGGAGTGGACTTTGGGATTTGGAGAACATCAGGTAGGTTTAGTGTGGTTTTGGGGTGGATCTATGTTTTTTTTGGGTTTTCTTTCTTTTTTAGGGGTTATCCTGTTCTTGTTTGGGGTGTTTTTGACTTGTTTTGGGGTCTCCGTTGGGTTTTAGTTGGATTCTCGTTGGTCCTTAAGGGAAATGGGAGTGGATTGTGGGTTTTGAAGAAGATCAGGTGAGTTTAGGGTGGTTTTGCGGGGAAATTCATAGTTTTTGGTGTTTTTTCTTCTGATTCAGTTCTTTTTTGGGGTGTTTTTGACGTGTTTTGGGGTTTCCGTTGGGTTTCGTTGAGTTCCTAATGGGTTTTATGGTGGTTGGGAGTGGACATTTGGATTTGGAGAACATCAGGTACGTTTAGAGTGGTTTTGGGATTGGATCCGTGCTTTTTGGGGTTTTCTTTGGTTTTGGGGGTGATCCTGTTCTTGTTTGGGGTGTTTTTGACGTGTTTTGGGTTCTCCGTTGGGTTTCGTTGTGTTTTCCGTGGTCATCATGGTGGAAAAGTGTAAATTGTGGGTTTTGGAGAACATCAGGTAGGTTTATGAGGACTTTTGGGGCAGATTCATGGTTTTTAGGGTTTTCTTCTGTTTTTTCTAGTGATCCAGTTGGTTTTCGGCGTGTTTTTGACGTGTTTTGTGGTCTCCGTTGGGTTTCGTTGGGTTTTCCGTGGTCATCATGGTGGAAAAGTGTAAATTGTGGGTTTTGGAGAACATCAGGTAGATTTAGGGTGTTTTGGGGGTGGATCTATGGTTTTGGGGGATTTTGTTCCAGTTTTGGGGTGATCGAATTCATTTTTGGGGTGTTTCTGACGTGTTTTGGGTTCTTCGTTGGGTTTCGTTGGGTTTTCTGTTGGCATCTTGGTGGAAAAGGGTAAATTGTGGGTTTTGGAGAACTTCAGGTAGGTTTAGGGGGACTTTTGGGGTGGATTCATGGTATTTGGGGTTTTCTTCTGTTTTTTGGGGTGATCCTGTTCTTTTTTGGGCTGTTTTTGACGTGTTTTGGGGTTGTCCGTTGGGTTTTGTTGGGTTCTCGTTGGTCATCATTGTGAAAAAGGGTAAATTGTGGGTTTTGGAGAACATCAGGTAGGCTTAGGGGGACTTTTGGGGTGGATCTATGGCATTTGGGTTTTTCTTCTGTTTTTGGGGGAGATCCTGTTCTTTTTTTTTTTTTTTTTTTTTTTTTTTTTTTTTTTTGACATGTTTTTTGTCTCCATTGGGTTTCGTTGGGTTTTCCATGGTCATCATGGTGGAAAAGGGTAAATTTGTGGGTTTTGGAGAACATCAGGTAGGTTTAGGCTGGTTTTGGGATTGGATCTGTGCTTTTTGGGGATTTTCTTCCAGTTTATGGGTGATCCCTTTCTTTTTTGGGGTGTTTTTGACGTGTTTTGGTGTCTCCTTTTGGGTTTTCGTTTGGTTCATGTTGGTCATCATGGTGAAAATTGTAAATTTTTGGGGGGGGAATTTTCTTCCAGTTTTGGGGGTGATCCCGTTCTTTTTTGGGGTGTTTTTGACATGTTTTGGGGTCTCTGTTGGGTTTTGTTGGTTTCTTGTTTTTCATCATGTTGGAAAAGTTTAACTTGCGTGTTTTGGAGAACATCAGGTAGGTTTAGTGTCGTTTTGGGGTGGATCTATTTTTTTGGGGTTTTCTTTCGTTTTGGGGGGTTATCCCATTCTTTTTTGGGGTGTTTTTGACTTGTTTTGGGGTCTCCGTTGGGTTTTAGTTGGATTCTCGTTGGTCGTTAAGGTAAATGGGAGTGGATTGTGGGTTTTGAAGAAGATCAGGTGAGTTTAGGGTGGTTTTGCGGGGAAATTCATAGTTTTTGGTGTTTTTTCTTCTGATTCAGTTCTTTTTTGGGGTGTTTTTGATGTGTTTTGGGGTCTCCGTTGGTTTTTGTTGTGTTCTTGTTGTTCATCATGGTGAAAACGGGTAAATTGTGGGTATTGGAGAACATCAGGTAGGTTTAGGGGGACTTTTGGGGTGGATCAACGGCTTTTAGGGTTTTCTTCCAGTTTTGGGGGTGATCCCGCTTTTTTTTGTGGTGTTTTTGACGTGTTTTGGGGTTTCCGTTGTGTTTTGTTGATTTCCTAATGTGTTTTAAGTTTGTTGGGAGTGGACTTTGGGATTTGGAGAACATCAGGTAGGTTTAGTGTGGTTTTGGGGTGGATCTATGTTTTTTTGGGGTTTTCTTTCTTTTTTAGGGGTTATCCTGTTCTTGTTTGGGGTGTTTTTGACTTGTTTTGGGGTCTCCGTTGGGTTTTAGTTGGATTCTCGTTGGTCCTTAAGGGAAATGGGAGTGGATTGTGGGTTTTGAAGAAGATCAGGTGAGTTTAGGGTGGTTTTGCGGGGAAATTCATAGTTTTTGGTGTTTTTTCTTCTGATTCAGTTCTTTTTTGGGGTGTTTTTGACGTGTTTTGGGGTTTCCGTTGGGTTTCGTTGAGTTCCTAATGGGTTTTATGGTGGTTGGGAGTGGACATTTGGATTTGGAGAACATCAGGTACGTTTAGAGTGGTTTTGGGATTGGATCCGTGCTTTTTGGGGTTTTCTTTGGTTTTGGGGGTGATCCTGTTCTTGTTTGGGGTGTTTTTGACGTGTTTTGGGTTCTCCGTTGGGTTTCGTTGTGTTTTCCGTGGTCATCATGGTGGAAAAGTGTAAATTGTGGGTTTTGGAGAACATCAGGTAGGTTTATGAGGACTTTTGGGGCAGATTCATGGTTTTTAGGGTTTTCTTCTGTTTTTTCTAGTGATCCAGTTGGTTTTCGGCGTGTTTTTGACGTGTTTTGTGGTCTCCGTTGGGTTTCGTTGGGTTTTCCGTGGTCATCATGGTGGAAAAGTGTAAATTGTGGGTTTTGGAGAACATCAGGTAGATTTAGGGTGTTTTGGGGGTGGATCTATGGTTTTGGGGGATTTTGTTCCAGTTTTGGGGTGATCGAATTCATTTTTGGGGTGTTTCTGACGTGTTTTGGGTTCTTCGTTGGGTTTCGTTGGGTTTTCTGTTGGCATCTTGGTGGAAAAGGGTAAATTGTGGGTTTTGGAGAACTTCAGGTAGGTTTAGGGGGACTTTTGGGGTGGATTCATGGTATTTGGGGTTTTCTTCTGTTTTTTGGGGTGATCCTGTTCTTTTTTGGGCTGTTTTTGACGTGTTTTGGGGTTGTCCGTTGGGTTTTGTTGGGTTCTCGTTGGTCATCATTGTGAAAAAGGGTAAATTGTGGGTTTTGGAGAACATCAGGTAGGCTTAGGGGGACTTTTGGGGTGGATCTATGGCATTTGGGTTTTTCTTCTGTTTTTGGGGGAGATCCTGTTCTTTTTTTTTTTTTTTTTTTTTTTTTTTTTTTTTTTTTGACATGTTTTTTGTCTCCATTGGGTTTCGTTGGGTTTTCCATGGTCATCATGGTGGAAAAGGGTAAATTTGTGGGTTTTGGAGAACATCAGGTAGGTTTAGGCTGGTTTTGGGATTGGATCTGTGCTTTTTGGGGATTTTCTTCCAGTTTATGGGTGATCCCTTTCTTTTTTGGGGTGTTTTTGACGTGTTTTGGTGTCTCCTTTTGGGTTTTCGTTTGGTTCATGTTGGTCATCATGGTGAAAATTGTAAATTTTTGGGGGGGGAATTTTCTTCCAGTTTTGGGGGTGATCCCGTTCTTTTTTGGGGTGTTTTTGACATGTTTTGGGGTCTCTGTTGGGTTTTGTTGGTTTCTTGTTTTTCATCATGTTGGAAAAGTTTAACTTGCGTGTTTTGGAGAACATCAGGTAGGTTTAGTGTCGTTTTGGGGTGGATCTATTTTTTTGGGGTTTTCTTTCGTTTTGGGGGGTTATCCCATTCTTTTTTGGGGTGTTTTTGACTTGTTTTGGGGTCTCCGTTGGGTTTTAGTTGGATTCTCGTTGGTCCTTAAGGGAAATGGGAGTGGATTGTGGGTTTTGAAGAAGATCAGGTGAGTTTAGGGTGGTTTTGCGGGGAAATTCATAGTTTTTGGTGTTTTTTCTTCTGATTCAGTTCTTTTTTGGGGTGTTTTTGATGTGTTTTGGGGTCTCCGTTGGTTTTTGTTGTGTTCTTGTTGTTCATCATGGTGAAAACGGGTAAATTGTGGGTATTGGAGAACATCAGGTAGGTTTAGGGGGACTTTTGGGGTGGATCAACGGCTTTTAGGGTTTTCTTCCAGTTTTGGGGGTGATCCCGCTTTTTTTTGTGGTGTTTTTGACGTGTTTTGGGGTTTCCGTTGTGTTTTGTTGATTTCCTAATGTGTTTTAAGTTTGTTGGGAGTGGACTTTGGGATTTGGAGAACATCAGGTAGGTTTAGTGTGGTTTTGGGGTGGATCTATGTTTTTTTTGGGTTTTCTTTCTTTTTTAGGGGTTATCCTGTTCTTGTTTGGGGTGTTTTTGACTTGTTTTGGGGTCTCCGTTGGGTTTTAGTTGGATTCTCGTTGGTCCTTAAGGGAAATGGGAGTGGATTGTGGGTTTTGAAGAAGATCAGGTGAGTTTAGGGTGGTTTTGTGGGGAAATTCATAGTTTTTGGTGTTTTTTCTTCTGATTCAGTTCTTTTTTGGGGTGTTTTTGACGTGTTTTGGGGTTTCCGTTGGGTTTCGTTGAGTTCCTAATGGGTTTTATGGTGGTTGGGAGTGGACATTTGGATTTGGAGAACATCAGGTACGTTTAGAGTGGTTTTGGGATTGGATCCGTGCTTTTTGGGGTTTTCTTTGGTTTTGGGGGTGATCCTGTTCTTGTTTGGGGTGTTTTTGACGTGTTTTGGGTTCTCCGTTGGGTTTCGTTGTGTTTTCCGTGGTCATCATGGTGGAAAAGTGTAAATTGTGGGTTTTGGAGAACATCAGGTAGGTTTATGAGGACTTTTGGGGCAGATTCATGGTTTTTAGGGTTTTGTTCTGTTTTTTCTAGTGATCCAGTTGGTTTTCGGCGTGTTTTTGACGTGTTTTGTGGTCTCCGTTGGGTTTCGTTGGGTTTTCCGTGGTCATCATGGTGGAAAAGTGTAAATTGTGGGTTTTGGAGAACATCAGGTAGATTTAGGGTGTTTTGGGGGTGGATCTATGGTTTTGGGGGATTTTGTTCCAGTTTTGGGGTGATCGAATTCATTTTTGGGGTGTTTCTGACGTGTTTTGGGTTCTTCGTTGGGTTTCGTTGGGTTTTCTGTTGGCATCTTGGTGGAAAAGGGTAAATTGTGGGTTTTGGAGAACTTCAGGTAGGTTTAGGGGGACTTTTGGGGTGGATTCATGGTATTTGGGGTTTTCTTCTGTTTTTTGGGGTGATCCTGTTCTTTTTTGGGCTGTTTTTGACGTGTTTTGGGGTTGTCCGTTGGGTTTTGTTGGGTTCTCGTTGGTCATCATTGTGAAAAAGGGTAAATTGTGGGTTTTGGAGAACATCAGGTAGGCTTAGGGGGACTTTTGGGGTGGATCTATGGCATTTGGGTTTTTCTTCTGTTTTTGGGGGAGATCCTGTTCTTTTTTTTTTTTTTTTTTTTTTTTTTTTTTTTTTTTTTTTGACATGTTTTTTGTCTCCATTGGGTTTCGTTGGGTTTTCCATGGTCATCATGGTGGAAAAGGGTAAATTTGTGGGTTTTGGAGAACATCAGGTAGGTTTAGGCTGGTTTTGGGATTGGATCTGTGCTTTTTGGGGATTTTCTTCCAGTTTATGGGTGATCCCTTTCTTTTTTGGGGTGTTTTTGACGTGTTTTGGTGTCTCCTTTTGGGTTTTCGTTTGGTTCATGTTGGTCATCATGGTGAAAATTGTAAATTTTTGGGGGGGGAATTTTCTTCCAGTTTTGGGGGTGATCCCGTTCTTTTTTGGGGTGTTTTTGACATGTTTTGGGGTCTCTGTTGGGTTTTGTTGGTTTCTTGTTTTTCATCATGTTGGAAAAGTTTAACTTGCGTGTTTTGGAGAACATCAGGTAGGTTTAGTGTCGTTTTGGGGTGGATCTATTTTTTTGGGGTTTTCTTTCGTTTTGGGGGGTTATCCCATTCTTTTTTGGGGTGTTTTTGACTTGTTTTGGGGTCTCCGTTGGGTTTTAGTTGGATTCTCGTTGGTCGTTAAGGTAAATGGGAGTGGATTGTGGGTTTTGAAGAAGATCAGGTGAGTTTAGGGTGGTTTTGCGGGGAAATTCATAGTTTTTGGTGTTTTTTCTTCTGATTCAGTTCTTTTTTGGGGTGTTTTTGATGTGTTTTGGGGTCTCCGTTGGTTTTTGTTGTGTTCTTGTTGTTCATCATGGTGAAAACGGGTAAATTGTGGGTATTGGAGAACATCAGGTAGGTTTAGGGGGACTTTTGGGGTGGATCAACGGCTTTTAGGGTTTTCTTCCAGTTTTGGGGGTGATCCCGCTTTTTTTTGTGGTGTTTTTGACGTGTTTTGGGGTTTCCGTTGTGTTTTGTTGATTTCCTAATGTGTTTTAAGTTTGTTGGGAGTGGACTTTGGGATTTGGAGAACATCAGGTAGGTTTAGTGTGGTTTTGGGGTGGATCTATGTTTTTTTGGGGTTTTCTTTCTTTTTTAGGGGTTATCCTGTTCTTGTTTGGGGTGTTTTTGACTTGTTTTGGGGTCTCCGTTGGGTTTTAGTTGGATTCTCGTTGGTCCTTAAGGGAAATGGGAGTGGATTGTGGGTTTTGAAGAAGATCAGGTGAGTTTAGGGTGGTTTTGCGGGGAAATTCATAGTTTTTGGTGTTTTTTCTTCTGATTCAGTTCTTTTTTGGGGTGTTTTTGACGTGTTTTGGGGTTTCCGTTGGGTTTCGTTGAGTTCCTAATGGGTTTTATGGTGGTTGGGAGTGGACATTTGGATTTGGAGAACATCAGGTACGTTTAGAGTGGTTTTGGGATTGGATCCGTGCTTTTTGGGGTTTTCTTTGGTTTTGGGGGTGATCCTGTTCTTGTTTGGGGTGTTTTTGACGTGTTTTGGGTTCTCCGTTGGGTTTCGTTGTGTTTTCCGTGGTCATCATGGTGGAAAAGTGTAAATTGTGGGTTTTGGAGAACATCAGGTAGGTTTATGAGGACTTTTGGGGCAGATTCATGGTTTTTAGGGTTTTCTTCTGTTTTTTCTAGTGATCCAGTTGGTTTTCGGCGTGTTTTTGACGTGTTTTGTGGTCTCCGTTGGGTTTCGTTGGGTTTTCCGTGGTCATCATGGTGGAAAAGTGTAAATTGTGGGTTTTGGAGAACATCAGGTAGATTTAGGGTGTTTTGGGGGTGGATCTATGGTTTTGGGGGATTTTGTTCCAGTTTTGGGGTGATCGAATTCATTTTTGGGGTGTTTCTGACGTGTTTTGGGTTCTTCGTTGGGTTTCGTTGGGTTTTCTGTTGGCATCTTGGTGGAAAAGGGTAAATTGTGGGTTTTGGAGAACTTCAGGTAGGTTTAGGGGGACTTTTGGGGTGGATTCATGGTATTTGGGGTTTTCTTCTGTTTTTTGGGGTGATCCTGTTCTTTTTTGGGCTGTTTTTGACGTGTTTTGGGGTTGTCCGTTGGGTTTTGTTGGGTTCTCGTTGGTCATCATTGTGAAAAAGGGTAAATTGTGGGTTTTGGAGAACATCAGGTAGGCTTAGGGGGACTTTTGGGGTGGATCTATGGCATTTGGGTTTTTCTTCTGTTTTTGGGGGAGATCCTGTTCTTTTTTTTTTTTTTTTTTTTTTTTTTTTTTTTTTTTTTTTTTTTTTTTTTGACATGTTTTTTGTCTCCATTGGGTTTCGTTGGGTTTTCCATGGTCATCATGGTGGAAAAGGGTAAATTTGTGGGTTTTGGAGAACATCAGGTAGGTTTAGGCTGGTTTTGGGATTGGATCTGTGCTTTTTGGGGATTTTCTTCCAGTTTATGGGTGATCCCTTTCTTTTTTGGGGTGTTTTTGACGTGTTTTGGTGTCTCCTTTTGGGTTTTCGTTTGGTTCATGTTGGTCATCATGGTGAAAATTGTAAATTTTTGGGGGGGGAATTTTCTTCCAGTTTTGGGGGTGATCCCGTTCTTTTTTGGGGTGTTTTTGACATGTTTTGGGGTCTCTGTTGGGTTTTGTTGGTTTCTTGTTTTTCATCATGTTGGAAAAGTTTAACTTGCGTGTTTTGGAGAACATCAGGTAGGTTTAGTGTCGTTTTGGGGTGGATCTATTTTTTTGGGGTTTTCTTTCGTTTTGGGGGGTTATCCCATTCTTTTTTGGGGTGTTTTTGACTTGTTTTGGGGTCTCCGTTGGGTTTTAGTTGGATTCTCGTTGGTCGTTAAGGTAAATGGGAGTGGATTGTGGGTTTTGAAGAAGATCAGGTGAGTTTAGGGTGGTTTTGCGGGGAAATTCATAGTTTTTGGTGTTTTTTCTTCTGATTCAGTTCTTTTTTGGGGTGTTTTTGATGTGTTTTGGGGTCTCCGTTGGTTTTTGTTGTGTTCTTGTTGTTCATCATGGTGAAAACGGGTAAATTGTGGGTATTGGAGAACATCAGGTAGGTTTAGGGGGACTTTTGGGGTGGATCAACGGCTTTTAGGGTTTTCTTCCAGTTTTGGGGGTGATCCCGCTTTTTTTTGTGGTGTTTTTGACGTGTTTTGGGGTTTCCGTTGTGTTTTGTTGATTTCCTAATGTGTTTTAAGTTTGTTGGGAGTGGACTTTGGGATTTGGAGAACATCAGGTAGGTTTAGTGTGGTTTTGGGGTGGATCTATGTTTTTTTTGGGTTTTCTTTCTTTTTTAGGGGTTATCCTGTTCTTGTTTGGGGTGTTTTTGACTTGTTTTGGGGTCTCCGTTGGGTTTTAGTTGGATTCTCGTTGGTCCTTAAGGGAAATGGGAGTGGATTGTGGGTTTTGAAGAAGATCAGGTGAGTTTAGGGTGGTTTTGCGGGGAAATTCATAGTTTTTGGTGTTTTTTCTTCTGATTCAGTTCTTTTTTGGGGTGTTTTTGACGTGTTTTGGGGTTTCCGTTGGGTTTCGTTGAGTTCCTAATGGGTTTTATGGTGGTTGGGAGTGGACATTTGGATTTGGAGAACATCAGGTACGTTTAGAGTGGTTTTGGGATTGGATCCGTGCTTTTTGGGGTTTTCTTTGGTTTTGGGGGTGATCCTGTTCTTGTTTGGGGTGTTTTTGACGTGTTTTGGGTTCTCCGTTGGGTTTCGTTGTGTTTTCCGTGGTCATCATGGTGGAAAAGTGTAAATTGTGGGTTTTGGAGAACATCAGGTAGGTTTATGAGGACTTTTGGGGCAGATTCATGGTTTTTAGGGTTTTCTTCTGTTTTTTCTAGTGATCCAGTTGGTTTTCGGCGTGTTTTTGACGTGTTTTGTGGTCTCCGTTGGGTTTCGTTGGGTTTTCCGTGGTCATCATGGTGGAAAAGTGTAAATTGTGGGTTTTGGAGAACATCAGGTAGATTTAGGGTGTTTTGGGGGTGGATCTATGGTCTTGGGGGATTTTGTTCCAGTTTTGGGGTGATCGAATTCATTTTTGGGGTGTTTCTGACGTGTTTTGGGTTCTTCGTTGGGTTTCGTTGGGTTTTCTGTTGGCATCTTGGTGGAAAAGGGTAAATTGTGGGTTTTGGAGAACTTCAGGTAGGTTTAGGGGGACTTTTGGGGTGGATTCATGGTATTTGGGGTTTTCTTCTGTTTTTTGGGGTGATCCTGTTCTTTTTTGGGCTGTTTTTGACGTGTTTTGGGGTTGTCCGTTGGGTTTTGTTGGGTTCTCGTTGGTCATCATTGTGAAAAAGGGTAAATTGTGGGTTTTGGAGAACATCAGGTAGGCTTAGGGGGACTTTTGGGGTGGATCTATGGCATTTGGGTTTTTCTTCTGTTTTTGGGGGAGATCCTGTTCTTTTTTTTTTTTTTTTTTTTTTTTTTTTTTTTTTTTTTTTTTTGACATGTTTTTTGTCTCCATTGGGTTTCGTTGGGTTTTCCATGGTCATCATGGTGGAAAAGGGTAAATTTGTGGGTTTTGGAGAACATCAGGTAGGTTTAGGCTGGTTTTGGGATTGGATCTGTGCTTTTTGGGGATTTTCTTCCAGTTTATGGGTGATCCCTTTCTTTTTTGGGGTGTTTTTGACGTGTTTTGGTGTCTCCTTTTGGGTTTTCGTTTGGTTCATGTTGGTCATCATGGTGAAAATTGTAAATTTTGGGGGGGGGAATTTTCTTCCAGTTTTGGGGGTGATCCCGTTCTTTTTTGGGGTGTTTTTGACATGTTTTGGGGTCTCTGTTGGGTTTTGTTGGTTTCTTGTTTTTCATCATGTTGGAAAAGTTTAACTTGCGTGTTTTGGAGAACATCAGGTAGGTTTAGTGTCGTTTTGGGGTGGATCTATTTTTTTGGGGTTTTCTTTCGTTTTGGGGGGTTATCCCATTCTTTTTTGGGGTGTTTTTGACTTGTTTTGGGGTCTCCGTTGGGTTTTAGTTGGATTCTCGTTGGTCGTTAAGGTAAATGGGAGTGGATTGTGGGTTTTGAAGAAGATCAGGTGAGTTTAGGGTGGTTTTGCGGGGAAATTCATAGTTTTTGGTGTTTTTTCTTCTGATTCAGTTCTTTTTTGGGGTGTTTTTGACGTGTTTTGGGGTCTCCGTTGGTTTTTGTTGTGTTCTTGTTGTTCATCATGGTGAAAACGGGTAAATTGTGGGTATTGGAGAACATCAGGTAGGTTTAGGGGGACTTTTGGGGTGGATCAACGGCTTTTAGGGTTTTCTTCCAGTTTTGGGGGTGATCCCGCTTTTTTTTGTGGTGTTTTTGACGTGTTTTGGGGTTTCCGTTGTGTTTTGTTGATTTCCTAATGTGTTTTAAGTTTGTTGGGAGTGGACTTTGGGATTTGGAGAACATCAGGTAGGTTTAGTGTGGTTTTGGGGTGGATCTATGTTTTTTTGGGGTTTTCTTTCTTTTTTAGGGGTTATCCTGTTCTTGTTTGGGGTGTTTTTGACTTGTTTTGGGGTCTCCGTTGGGTTTTAGTTGGATTCTCGTTGGTCCTTAAGGGAAATGGGAGTGGATTGTGGGTTTTGAAGAAGATCAGGTGAGTTTAGGGTGGTTTTGCGGGGAAATTCATAGTTTTTGGTGTTTTTTCTTCTGATTCAGTTCTTTTTTGGGGTGTTTTTGACGTGTTTTGGGGTTTCCGTTGGGTTTCGTTGAGTTCCTAATGGGTTTTATGGTGGTTGGGAGTGGACATTTGGATTTGGAGAACATCAGGTACGTTTAGAGTGGTTTTGGGATTGGATCCGTGCTTTTTGGGGTTTTCTTTGGTTTTGGGGGTGATCCTGTTCTTGTTTGGGGTGTTTTTGACGTGTTTTGGGTTCTCCGTTGGGTTTCGTTGTGTTTTCCGTGGTCATCATGGTGGAAAAGTGTAAATTGTGGGTTTTGGAGAACATCAGGTAGGTTTATGAGGACTTTTGGGGCAGATTCATGGTTTTTAGGGTTTTCTTCTGTTTTTTCTAGTGATCCAGTTGGTTTTCGGCGTGTTTTTGACGTGTTTTGTGGTCTCCGTTGGGTTTCGTTGGGTTTTCCGTGGTCATCATGGTGGAAAAGTGTAAATTGTGGGTTTTGGAGAACATCAGGTAGATTTAGGGTGTTTTGGGGGTGGATCTATGGTTTTGGGGGATTTTGTTCCAGTTTTGGGGTGATCGAATTCATTTTTGGGGTGTTTCTGACGTGTTTTGGGTTCTTCGTTGGGTTTCGTTGGGTTTTCTGTTGGCATCTTGGTGGAAAAGGGTAAATTGTGGGTTTTGGAGAACTTCAGGTAGGTTTAGGGGGACTTTTGGGGTGGATTCATGGTATTTGGGGTTTTCTTCTGTTTTTTGGGGTGATCCTGTTCTTTTTTGGGCTGTTTTTGACGTGTTTTGGGGTTGTCCGTTGGGTTTTGTTGGGTTCTCGTTGGTCATCATTGTGAAAAAGGGTAAATTGTGGGTTTTGGAGAACATCAGGTAGGCTTAGGGGGACTTTTGGGGTGGATCTATGGCATTTGGGTTTTTCTTCTGTTTTTGGGGGAGATCCTGTTCTTTTTTTTTTTTTTTTTTTTTTTTTTTTTTTTTTGACATGTTTTTTGTCTCCATTGGGTTTCGTTGGGTTTTCCATGGTCATCATGGTGGAAAAGGGTAAATTTGTGGGTTTTGGAGAACATCAGGTAGGTTTAGGCTGGTTTTGGGATTGGATCTGTGCTTTTTGGGGATTTTCTTCCAGTTTATGGGTGATCCCTTTCTTTTTTGGGGTGTTTTTGACGTGTTTTGGTGTCTCCTTTTGGGTTTTCGTTTGGTTCATGTTGGTCATCATGGTGAAAATTGTAAATTTTTGGGGGGGGAATTTTCTTCCAGTTTTGGGGGTGATCCCGTTCTTTTTTGGGGTGTTTTTGACATGTTTTGGGGTCTCTGTTGGGTTTTGTTGGTTTCTTGTTTTTCATCATGTTGGAAAAGTTTAACTTGCGTGTTTTGGAGAACATCAGGTAGGTTTAGTGTCGTTTTGGGGTGGATCTATTTTTTTGGGGTTTTCTTTCGTTTTGGGGGGTTATCCCATTCTTTTTTGGGGTGTTTTTGACTTGTTTTGGGGTCTCCGTTGGGTTTTAGTTGGATTCTCGTTGGTCGTTAAGGTAAATGGGAGTGGATTGTGGGTTTTGAAGAAGATCAGGTGAGTTTAGGGTGGTTTTGCGGGGAAATTCATAGTTTTTGGTGTTTTTTCTTCTGATTCAGTTCTTTTTTGGGGTGTTTTTGATGTGTTTTGGGGTCTCCGTTGGTTTTTGTTGTGTTCTTGTTGTTCATCATGGTGAAAACGGGTAAATTGTGGGTATTGGAGAACATCAGGTAGGTTTAGGGGGACTTTTGGGGTGGATCAACGGCTTTTAGGGTTTTCTTCCAGTTTTGGGGGTGATCCCGCTTTTTTTTGTGGTGTTTTTGACGTGTTTTGGGGTTTCCGTTGTGTTTTGTTGATTTCCTAATGTGTTTTAAGTTTGTTGGGAGTGGACTTTGGGATTTGGAGAACATCAGGTAGGTTTAGTGTGGTTTTGGGGTGGATCTATGTTTTTTTGGGGTTTTCTTTCTTTTTTAGGGGTTATCCTGTTCTTGTTTGGGGTGTTTTTGACTTGTTTTGGGGTCTCCGTTGGGTTTTAGTTGGATTCTCGTTGGTCGTTAGGGTAAATGGGAGTGGATTGTGGGTTTTGAAGAAGATCAGGTGAGTTTAGGGTGGTTTTGCGGGGAAATTCATAGTTTTTGGTGTTTTTTCTTCTGATTCAGTTCTTTTTTGGGGTGTTTTTGACGTGTTTTGGGGTTTCCGTTGGGTTTCGTTGAGTTCCTAATGGGTTTTATGGTGGTTGGGAGTGGACATTTGGATTTGGAGAACATCAGGTACGTTTAGAGTGGTTTTGGGATTGGATCCGTGCTTTTTGGGGTTTTCTTTGGTTTTGGGGGTGATCCTGTTCTTGTTTGGGGTGTTTTTGACGTGTTTTGGGTTCTCCGTTGGGTTTCGTTGTGTTTTCCGTGGTCATCATGGTGGAAAAGTGTAAATTGTGGGTTTTGGAGAACATCAGGTAGGTTTATGAGGACTTTTGGGGCAGATTCATGGTTTTTAGGGTTTTCTTCTGTTTTTTCTAGTGATCCAGTTGGTTTTCGGCGTGTTTTTGACGTGTTTTGTGGTCTCCGTTGGGTTTCGTTGGGTTTTCCGTGGTCATCATGGTGGAAAAGTGTAAATTGTGGGTTTTGGAGAACATCAGGTAGATTTAGGGTGTTTTGGGGGTGGATCTATGGTTTTGGGGGATTTTGTTCCAGTTTTGGGGTGATCGAATTCATTTTTGGGGTGTTTCTGACGTGTTTTGGGTTCTTCGTTGGGTTTCGTTGGGTTTTCTGTTGGCATCTTGGTGGAAAAGGGTAAATTGTGGGTTTTGGAGAACTTCAGGTAGGTTTAGGGGGACTTTTGGGGTGGATTCATGGTATTTGGGGTTTTCTTCTGTTTTTTGGGGTGATCCTGTTCTTTTTTGGGCTGTTTTTGACGTGTTTTGGGGTTGTCCGTTGGGTTTTGTTGGGTTCTCGTTGGTCATCATTGTGAAAAAGGGTAAATTGTGGGTTTTGGAGAACATCAGGTAGGCTTAGGGGGACTTTTGGGGTGGATCTATGGCATTTGGGTTTTTCTTCTGTTTTTGGGGGAGATCCTGTTCTTTTTTTTTTTTTTTTTTTTTTTTTTGACATGTTTTTTGTCTCCATTGGGTTTCGTTGGGTTTTCCATGGTCATCATGGTGGAAAAGGGTAAATTTGTGGGTTTTGGAGAACATCAGGTAGGTTTAGGCTGGTTTTGGGATTGGATCTGTGCTTTTTGGGGATTTTCTTCCAGTTTATGGGTGATCCCTTTCTTTTTTGGGGTGTTTTTGACGTGTTTTGGTGTCTCCTTTTGGGTTTTCGTTTGGTTCATGTTGGTCATCATGGTGAAAATTGTAAATTTTTGGGGGGGGAATTTTCTTCCAGTTTTGGGGGTGATCCCGTTCTTTTTTGGGGTGTTTTTGACATGTTTTGGGGTCTCTGTTGGGTTTTGTTGGTTTCTTGTTTTTCATCATGTTGGAAAAGTTTAACTTGCGTGTTTTGGAGAACATCAGGTAGGTTTAGTGTCGTTTTGGGGTGGATCTATTTTTTTGGGGTTTTCTTTCGTTTTGGGGGGTTATCCCATTCTTTTTTGGGGTGTTTTTGACTTGTTTTGGGGTCTCCGTTGGGTTTTAGTTGGATTCTCGTTGGTCGTTAAGGTAAATGGGAGTGGATTGTGGGTTTTGAAGAAGATCAGGTGAGTTTAGGGTGGTTTTGCGGGGAAATTCATAGTTTTTGGTGTTTTTTCTTCTGATTCAGTTCTTTTTTGGGGTGTTTTTGATGTGTTTTGGGGTCTCCGTTGGTTTTTGTTGTGTTCTTGTTGTTCATCATGGTGAAAACGGGTAAATTGTGGGTATTGGAGAACATCAGGTAGGTTTAGGGGGACTTTTGGGGTGGATCAACGGCTTTTAGGGTTTTCTTCCAGTTTTGGGGGTGATCCCGCTTTTTTTTGTGGTGTTTTTGACGTGTTTTGGGGTTTCCGTTGTGTTTTGTTGATTTCCTAATGTGTTTTAAGTTTGTTGGGAGTGGACTTTGGGATTTGGAGAACATCAGGTAGGTTTAGTGTGGTTTTGGGGTGGATCTATGTTTTTTTGGGGTTTTCTTTCTTTTTTAGGGGTTATCCTGTTCTTGTTTGGGGTGTTTTTGACTTGTTTTGGGGTCTCCGTTGGGTTTTAGTTGGATTCTCGTTGGTCCTTAAGGGAAATGGGAGTGGATTGTGGGTTTTGAAGAAGATCAGGTGAGTTTAGGGTGGTTTTGCGGGGAAATTCATAGTTTTTGGTGTTTTTTCTTCTGATTCAGTTCTTTTTTGGGGTGTTTTTGACGTGTTTTGGGGTTTCCGTTGGGTTTCGTTGAGTTCCTAATGGGTTTTATGGTGGTTGGGAGTGGACATTTGGATTTGGAGAACATCAGGTACGTTTAGAGTGGTTTTGGGATTGGATCCGTGCTTTTTGGGGTTTTCTTTGGTTTTGGGGGTGATCCTGTTCTTGTTTGGGGTGTTTTTGACGTGTTTTGGGTTCTCCGTTGGGTTTCGTTGTGTTTTCCGTGGTCATCATGGTGGAAAAGTGTAAATTGTGGGTTTTGGAGAACATCAGGTAGGTTTATGAGGACTTTTGGGGCAGATTCATGGTTTTTAGGGTTTTCTTCTGTTTTTTCTAGTGATCCAGTTGGTTTTCGGCGTGTTTTTGACGTGTTTTGTGGTCTCCGTTGGGTTTCGTTGGGTTTTCCGTGGTCATCATGGTGGAAAAGTGTAAATTGTGGGTTTTGGAGAACATCAGGTAGATTTAGGGTGTTTTGGGGGTGGATCTATGGTTTTGGGGGATTTTGTTCCAGTTTTGGGGTGATCGAATTCATTTTTGGGGTGTTTCTGACGTGTTTTGGGTTCTTCGTTGGGTTTCGTTGGGTTTTCTGTTGGCATCTTGGTGGAAAAGGGTAAATTGTGGGTTTTGGAGAACTTCAGGTAGGTTTAGGGGGACTTTTGGGGTGGATTCATGGTATTTGGGGTTTTCTTCTGTTTTTTGGGGTGATCCTGTTCTTTTTTGGGCTGTTTTTGACGTGTTTTGGGGTTGTCCGTTGGGTTTTGTTGGGTTCTCGTTGGTCATCATTGTGAAAAAGGGTAAATTGTGGGTTTTGGAGAACATCAGGTAGGCTTAGGGGGACTTTTGGGGTGGATCTATGGCATTTGGGTTTTTCTTCTGTTTTTGGGGGAGATCCTGTTCTTTTTTTTTTTTTTTTTTTTTTTTTTTTTTTTTTTGACATGTTTTTTGTCTCCATTGGGTTTCGTTGGGTTTTCCATGGTCATCATGGTGGAAAAGGGTAAATTTGTGGGTTTTGGAGAACATCAGGTAGGTTTAGGCTGGTTTTGGGATTGGATCTGTGCTTTTTGGGGATTTTCTTCCAGTTTATGGGTGATCCCTTTCTTTTTTGGGGTGTTTTTGACGTGTTTTGGTGTCTCCTTTTGGGTTTTCGTTTGGTTCATGTTGGTCATCATGGTGAAAATTGTAAATTTTTGGGGGGGGAATTTTCTTCCAGTTTTGGGGGTGATCCCGTTCTTTTTTGGGGTGTTTTTGACATGTTTTGGGGTCTCTGTTGGGTTTTGTTGGTTTCTTGTTTTTCATCATGTTGGAAAAGTTTAACTTGCGTGTTTTGGAGAACATCAGGTAGGTTTAGTGTCGTTTTGGGGTGGATCTATTTTTTTGGGGTTTTCTTTCGTTTTGGGGGGTTATCCCATTCTTTTTTGGGGTGTTTTTGACTTGTTTTGGGGTCTCCGTTGGGTTTTAGTTGGATTCTCGTTGGTCGTTAAGGTAAATGGGAGTGGATTGTGGGTTTTGAAGAAGATCAGGTGAGTTTAGGGTGGTTTTGCGGGGAAATTCATAGTTTTTGGTGTTTTTTCTTCTGATTCAGTTCTTTTTTGGGGTGTTTTTGATGTGTTTTGGGGTCTCCGTTGGTTTTTGTTGTGTTCTTGTTGTTCATCATGGTGAAAACGGGTAAATTGTGGGTATTGGAGAACATCAGGTAGGTTTAGGGGGACTTTTGGGGTGGATCAACGGCTTTTAGGGTTTTCTTCCAGTTTTGGGGGTGATCCCGCTTTTTTTTGTGGTGTTTTTGACGTGTTTTGGGGTTTCCGTTGTGTTTTGTTGATTTCCTAATGTGTTTTAAGTTTGTTGGGAGTGGACTTTGGGATTTGGAGAACATCAGGTAGGTTTAGTGTGGTTTTGGGGTGGATCTATGTTTTTTTGGGGTTTTCTTTCTTTTTTAGGGGTTATCCTGTTCTTGTTTGGGGTGTTTTTGACTTGTTTTGGGGTCTCCGTTGGGTTTTAGTTGGATTCTCGTTGGTCCTTAAGGGAAATGGGAGTGGATTGTGGGTTTTGAAGAAGATCAGGTGAGTTTAGGGTGGTTTTGCGGGGAAATTCATAGTTTTTGGTGTTTTTTCTTCTGATTCAGTTCTTTTTTGGGGTGTTTTTGACGTGTTTTGGGGTTTCCGTTGGGTTTCGTTGAGTTCCTAATGGGTTTTATGGTGGTTGGGAGTGGACATTTGGATTTGGAGAACATCAGGTACGTTTAGAGTGGTTTTGGGATTGGATCCGTGCTTTTTGGGGTTTTCTTTGGTTTTGGGGGTGATCCTGTTCTTGTTTGGGGTGTTTTTGACGTGTTTTGGGTTCTCCGTTGGGTTTCGTTGTGTTTTCCGTGGTCATCATGGTGGAAAAGTGTAAATTGTGGGTTTTGGAGAACATCAGGTAGGTTTATGAGGACTTTTGGGGCAGATTCATGGTTTTTAGGGTTTTCTTCTGTTTTTTCTAGTGATCCAGTTGGTTTTCGGCGTGTTTTTGACGTGTTTTGTGGTCTCCGTTGGGTTTCGTTGGGTTTTCCGTGGTCATCATGGTGGAAAAGTGTAAATTGTGGGTTTTGGAGAACATCAGGTAGATTTAGGGTGTTTTGGGGGTGGATCTATGGTTTTGGGGGATTTTGTTCCAGTTTTGGGGTGATCGAATTCATTTTTGGGGTGTTTCTGACGTGTTTTGGGTTCTTCGTTGGGTTTCGTTGGGTTTTCTGTTGGCATCTTGGTGGAAAAGGGTAAATTGTGGGTTTTGGAGAACTTCAGGTAGGTTTAGGGGGACTTTTGGGGTGGATTCATGGTATTTGGGGTTTTCTTCTGTTTTTTGGGGTGATCCTGTTCTTTTTTGGGCTGTTTTTGACGTGTTTTGGGGTTGTCCGTTGGGTTTTGTTGGGTTCTCGTTGGTCATCATTGTGAAAAAGGGTAAATTGTGGGTTTTGGAGAACATCAGGTAGGCTTAGGGGGACTTTTGGGGTGGATCTATGGCATTTGGGTTTTTCTTCTGTTTTTGGGGGAGATCCTGTTCTTTTTTTTTTTTTTTTTTTTTTTTTTGACATGTTTTTTGTCTCCATTGGGTTTCGTTGGGTTTTCCATGGTCATCATGGTGGAAAAGGGTAAATTTGTGGGTTTTGGAGAACATCAGGTAGGTTTAGGCTGGTTTTGGGATTGGATCTGTGCTTTTTGGGGATTTTCTTCCAGTTTATGGGTGATCCCTTTCTTTTTTGGGGTGTTTTTGACGTGTTTTGGTGTCTCCTTTTGGGTTTTCGTTTGGTTCATGTTGGTCATCATGGTGAAAATTGTAAATTTTTGGGGGGGGAATTTTCTTCCAGTTTTGGGGGTGATCCCGTTCTTTTTTGGGGTGTTTTTGACATGTTTTGGGGTCTCTGTTGGGTTTTGTTGGTTTCTTGTTTTTCATCATGTTGGAAAAGTTTAACTTGCGTGTTTTGGAGAACATCAGGTAGGTTTAGTGTCGTTTTGGGGTGGATCTATTTTTTTGGGGTTTTCTTTCGTTTTGGGGGGTTATCCCATTCTTTTTTGGGGTGTTTTTGACTTGTTTTGGGGTCTCCGTTGGGTTTTAGTTGGATTCTCGTTGGTCGTTAAGGTAAATGGGAGTGGATTGTGGGTTTTGAAGAAGATCAGGTGAGTTTAGGGTGGTTTTGCGGGGAAATTCATAGTTTTTGGTGTTTTTTCTTCTGATTCAGTTCTTTTTTGGGGTGTTTTTGATGTGTTTTGGGGTCTCCGTTGGTTTTTGTTGTGTTCTTGTTGTTCATCATGGTGAAAACGGGTAAATTGTGGGTATTGGAGAACATCAGGTAGGTTTAGGGGGACTTTTGGGGTGGATCAACGGCTTTTAGGGTTTTCTTCCAGTTTTGGGGGTGATCCCGCTTTTTTTTGTGGTGTTTTTGACGTGTTTTGGGGTTTCCGTTGTGTTTTGTTGATTTCCTAATGTGTTTTAAGTTTGTTGGGAGTGGACTTTGGGATTTGGAGAACATCAGGTAGGTTTAGTGTGGTTTTGGGGTGGATCTATGTTTTTTTTGGGTTTTCTTTCTTTTTTAGGGGTTATCCTGTTCTTGTTTGGGGTGTTTTTGACTTGTTTTGGGGTCTCCGTTGGGTTTTAGTTGGATTCTCGTTGGTCCTTAAGGGAAATGGGAGTGGATTGTGGGTTTTGAAGAAGATCAGGTGAGTTTAGGGTGGTTTTGCGGGGAAATTCATAGTTTTTGGTGTTTTTTCTTCTGATTCAGTTCTTTTTTGGGGTGTTTTTGACGTGTTTTGGGGTTTCCGTTGGGTTTCGTTGAGTTCCTAATGGGTTTTATGGTGGTTGGGAGTGGACATTTGGATTTGGAGAACATCAGGTACGTTTAGAGTGGTTTTGGGATTGGATCCGTGCTTTTTGGGGTTTTCTTTGGTTTTGGGGGTGATCCTGTTCTTGTTTGGGGTGTTTTTGACGTGTTTTGGGTTCTCCGTTGGGTTTCGTTGTGTTTTCCGTGGTCATCATGGTGGAAAAGTGTAAATTGTGGGTTTTGGAGAACATCAGGTAGGTTTATGAGGACTTTTGGGGCAGATTCATGGTTTTTAGGGTTTTCTTCTGTTTTTTCTAGTGATCCAGTTGGTTTTCGGCGTGTTTTTGACGTGTTTTGTGGTCTCCGTTGGGTTTCGTTGGGTTTTCCGTGGTCATCATGGTGGAAAAGTGTAAATTGTGGGTTTTGGAGAACATCAGGTAGATTTAGGGTGTTTTGGGGGTGGATCTATGGTTTTGGGGGATTTTGTTCCAGTTTTGGGGTGATCGAATTCATTTTTGGGGTGTTTCTGACGTGTTTTGGGTTCTTCGTTGGGTTTCGTTGGGTTTTCTGTTGGCATCTTGGTGGAAAAGGGTAAATTGTGGGTTTTGGAGAACTTCAGGTAGGTTTAGGGGGACTTTTGGGGTGGATTCATGGTATTTGGGGTTTTCTTCTGTTTTTTGGGGTGATCCTGTTCTTTTTTGGGTTGTTTTTGACGTGTTTTGGGGTTGTCCGTTGGGTTTTGTTGGGTTCTCGTTGGTCATCATTGTGAAAAAGGGTAAATTGTGGGTTTTGGAGAACATCAGGTAGGCTTAGGGGGACTTTTGGGGTGGATCTATGGCATTTGGGTTTTTCTTCTGTTTTTGGGGGAGATCCTGTTCTTTTTTTTTTTTTTTTTTTTTTTTTTTGACATGTTTTTTGTCTCCATTGGGTTTCGTTGGGTTTTCCATGGTCATCATGGTGGAAAAGGGTAAATTTGTGGGTTTTGGAGAACATCAGGTAGGTTTAGGCTGGTTTTGGGATTGGATCTGTGCTTTTTGGGGATTTTCTTCCAGTTTATGGGTGATCCCTTTCTTTTTTGGGGTGTTTTTGACGTGTTTTGGTGTCTCCTTTTGGGTTTTCGTTTGGTTCATGTTGGTCATCATGGTGAAAATTGTAAATTTTTGGGGGGGGAATTTTCTTCCAGTTTTGGGGGTGATCCCGTTCTTTTTTGGGGTGTTTTTGACATGTTTTGGGGTCTCTGTTGGGTTTTGTTGGTTTCTTGTTTTTCATCATGTTGGAAAAGTTTAACTTGCGTGTTTTGGAGAACATCAGGTAGGTTTAGTGTCGTTTTGGGGTGGATCTATTTTTTTGGGGTTTTCTTTCGTTTTGGGGGGTTATCCCATTCTTTTTTGGGGTGTTTTTGACTTGTTTTGGGGTCTCCGTTGGGTTTTAGTTGGATTCTCGTTGGTCGTTAAGGTAAATGGGAGTGGATTGTGGGTTTTGAAGAAGATCAGGTGAGTTTAGGGTGGTTTTGCGGGGAAATTCATAGTTTTTGGTGTTTTTTCTTCTGATTCAGTTCTTTTTTGGGGTGTTTTTGATGTGTTTTGGGGTCTCCGTTGGTTTTTGTTGTGTTCTTGTTGTTCATCATGGTGAAAACGGGTAAATTGTGGGTATTGGAGAACATCAGGTAGGTTTAGGGGGACTTTTGGGGTGGATCAACGGCTTTTAGGGTTTTCTTCCAGTTTTGGGGGTGATCCCGCTTTTTTTTGTGGTGTTTTTGACGTGTTTTGGGGTTTCCGTTGTGTTTTGTTGATTTCCTAATGTGTTTTAAGTTTGTTGGGAGTGGACTTTGGGATTTGGAGAACATCAGGTAGGTTTAGTGTGGTTTTGGGGTGGATCTATGTTTTTTTGGGGTTTTCTTTCTTTTTTAGGGGTTATCCTGTTCTTGTTTGGGGTGTTTTTGACTTGTTTTGGGGTCTCCGTTGGGTTTTAGTTGGATTCTCGTTGGTCCTTAAGGGAAATGGGAGTGGATTGTGGGTTTTGAAGAAGATCAGGTGAGTTTAGGGTGGTTTTGCGGGGAAATTCATAGTTTTTGGTGTTTTTTCTTCTGATTCAGTTCTTTTTTGGGGTGTTTTTGACGTGTTTTGGGGTTTCCGTTGGGTTTCGTTGAGTTCCTAATGGGTTTTATGGTGGTTGGGAGTGGACATTTGGATTTGGAGAACATCAGGTACGTTTAGAGTGGTTTTGGGATTGGATCCGTGCTTTTTGGGGTTTTCTTTGGTTTTGGGGGTGATCCTGTTCTTGTTTGGGGTGTTTTTGACGTGTTTTGGGTTCTCCGTTGGGTTTCGTTGTGTTTTCCGTGGTCATCATGGTGGAAAAGTGTAAATTGTGGGTTTTGGAGAACATCAGGTAGGTTTATGAGGACTTTTGGGGCAGATTCATGGTTTTTAGGGTTTTGTTCTGTTTTTTCTAGTGATCCAGTTGGTTTTCGGCGTGTTTTTGACGTGTTTTGTGGTCTCCGTTGGGTTTCGTTGGGTTTTCCGTGGTCATCATGGTGGAAAAGTGTAAATTGTGGGTTTTGGAGAACATCAGGTAGATTTAGGGTGTTTTGGGGGTGGATCTATGGTTTTGGGGGATTTTGTTCCAGTTTTGGGGTGATCGAATTCATTTTTGGGGTGTTTCTGACGTGTTTTGGGTTCTTCGTTGGGTTTCGTTGGGTTTTCTGTTGGCATCTTGGTGGAAAAGGGTAAATTGTGGGTTTTGGAGAACTTCAGGTAGGTTTAGGGGGACTTTTGGGGTGGATTCATGGTATTTGGGGTTTTCTTCTGTTTTTTGGGGTGATCCTGTTCTTTTTTGGGTTGTTTTTGACGTGTTTTGGGGTTGTCCGTTGGGTTTTGTTGGGTTCTCGTTGGTCATCATTGTGAAAAAGGGTAAATTGTGGGTTTTGGAGAACATCAGGTAGGCTTAGGGGGACTTTTGGGGTGGATCTATGGCATTTGGGTTTTTCTTCTGTTTTTGGGGGAGATCCTGTTCTTTTTTTTTTTTTTTTTTTTTTTTTTTTGACATGTTTTTTGTCTCCATTGGGTTTCGTTGGGTTTTCCATGGTCATCATGGTGGAAAAGGGTAAATTTGTGGGTTTTGGAGAACATCAGGTAGGTTTAGGCTGGTTTTGGGATTGGATCTGTGCTTTTTGGGGATTTTCTTCCAGTTTATGGGTGATCCCTTTCTTTTTTGGGGTGTTTTTGACGTGTTTTGGTGTCTCCTTTTGGGTTTTCGTTTGGTTCATGTTGGTCATCATGGTGAAAATTGTAAATTTTTGGGGGGGGAATTTTCTTCCAGTTTTGGGGGTGATCCCGTTCTTTTTTGGGGTGTTTTTGACATGTTTTGGGGTCTCTGTTGGGTTTTGTTGGTTTCTTGTTTTTCATCATGTTGGAAAAGTTTAACTTGCGTGTTTTGGAGAACATCAGGTAGGTTTAGTGTCGTTTTGGGGTGGATCTATTTTTTTGGGGTTTTCTTTCGTTTTGGGGGGTTATCCCATTCTTTTTTGGGGTGTTTTTGACTTGTTTTGGGGTCTCCGTTGGGTTTTAGTTGGATTCTCGTTGGTCGTTAAGGTAAATGGGAGTGGATTGTGGGTTTTGAAGAAGATCAGGTGAGTTTAGGGTGGTTTTGCGGGGAAATTCATAGTTTTTGGTGTTTTTTCTTCTGATTCAGTTCTTTTTTGGGGTGTTTTTGATGTGTTTTGGGGTCTCCGTTGGTTTTTGTTGTGTTCTTGTTGTTCATCATGGTGAAAACGGGTAAATTGTGGGTATTGGAGAACATCAGGTAGGTTTAGGGGGACTTTTGGGGTGGATCAACGGCTTTTAGGGTTTTCTTCCAGTTTTGGGGGTGATCCCGCTTTTTTTTGTGGTGTTTTTGACGTGTTTTGGGGTTTCCGTTGTGTTTTGTTGATTTCCTAATGTGTTTTAAGTTTGTTGGGAGTGGACTTTGGGATTTGGAGAACATCAGGTAGGTTTAGTGTGGTTTTGGGGTGGATCTATGTTTTTTTGGGGTTTTCTTTCTTTTTTAGGGGTTATCCTGTTCTTGTTTGGGGTGTTTTTGACTTGTTTTGGGGTCTCCGTTGGGTTTTAGTTGGATTCTCGTTGGTCCTTAAGGGAAATGGGAGTGGATTGTGGGTTTTGAAGAAGATCAGGTGAGTTTAGGGTGGTTTTGCGGGGAAATTCATAGTTTTTGGTGTTTTTTCTTCTGATTCAGTTCTTTTTTGGGGTGTTTTTGACGTGTTTTGGGGTTTCCGTTGGGTTTCGTTGAGTTCCTAATGGGTTTTATGGTGGTTGGGAGTGGACATTTGGATTTGGAGAACATCAGGTACGTTTAGAGTGGTTTTGGGATTGGATCCGTGCTTTTTGGGGTTTTCTTTGGTTTTGGGGGTGATCCTGTTCTTGTTTGGGGTGTTTTTGACGTGTTTTGGGTTCTCCGTTGGGTTTCGTTGTGTTTTCCGTGGTCATCATGGTGGAAAAGTGTAAATTGTGGGTTTTGGAGAACATCAGGTAGGTTTATGAGGACTTTTGGGGCAGATTCATGGTTTTTAGGGTTTTCTTCTGTTTTTTCTAGTGATCCAGTTGGTTTTCGGCGTGTTTTTGACGTGTTTTGTGGTCTCCGTTGGGTTTCGTTGGGTTTTCCGTGGTCATCATGGTGGAAAAGTGTAAATTGTGGGTTTTGGAGAACATCAGGTAGATTTAGGGTGTTTTGGGGGTGGATCTATGGTTTTGGGGGATTTTGTTCCAGTTTTGGGGTGATCGAATTCATTTTTGGGGTGTTTCTGACGTGTTTTGGGTTCTTTGTTGGGTTTCGTTGGGTTTTCTGTTGGCATCTTGGTGGAAAAGGGTAAATTGTGGGTTTTGGAGAACTTCAGGTAGGTTTAGGGGGACTTTTGGGGTGGATCAACGGCTTTTAGGGTTTTCTTCCAGTTTTGGGGGTGATCCCGCTTTTTTTTGTGGTGTTTTTGACGTGTTTTGGGGTTTCCGTTGTGTTTTGTTGATTTCCTAATGTGTTTTAAGTTTGTTGGGAGTGGACTTTGGGATTTGGAGAACATCAGGTAGGTTTAGTGTGGTTTTGGGGTGGATCTATGTTTTTTTTGGGTTTTCTTTCTTTTTTAGGGGTTATCCTGTTCTTGTTTGGGGTGTTTTTGACTTGTTTTGGGGTCTCCGTTGGGTTTTAGTTGGATTCTCGTTGGTCCTTAAGGGAAATGGGAGTGGATTGTGGGTTTTGAAGAAGATCAGGTGAGTTTAGGGTGGTTTTGCGGGGAAATTCATAGTTTTTGGTGTTTTTTCTTCTGATTCAGTTCTTTTTTGGGGTGTTTTTGACGTGTTTTGGGGTTTCCGTTGGGTTTCGTTGAGTTCCTAATGGGTTTTATGGTGGTTGGGAGTGGACATTTGGATTTGGAGAACATCAGGTACGTTTAGAGTGGTTTTGGGATTGGATCCGTGCTTTTTGGGGTTTTCTTTGGTTTTGGGGGTGATCCTGTTCTTGTTTGGGGTGTTTTTGACGTGTTTTGGGTTCTCCGTTGGGTTTCGTTGTGTTTTCCGTGGTCATCATGGTGGAAAAGTGTAAATTGTGGGTTTTGGAGAACATCAGGTAGGTTTATGAGGACTTTTGGGGCAGATTCATGGTTTTTAGGGTTTTCTTCTGTTTTTTCTAGTGATCCAGTTGGTTTTCGGCGTGTTTTTGACGTGTTTTGTGGTCTCCGTTGGGTTTCGTTGGGTTTTCCGTGGTCATCATGGTGGAAAAGTGTAAATTGTGGGTTTTGGAGAACATCAGGTAGATTTAGGGTGTTTTGGGGGTGGATCTATGGTTTTGGGGGATTTTGTTCCAGTTTTGGGGTGATCGAATTCATTTTTGGGGTGTTTCTGACGTGTTTTGGGTTCTTCGTTGGGTTTCGTTGGGTTTTCTGTTGGCATCTTGGTGGAAAAGGGTAAATTGTGGGTTTTGGAGAACTTCAGGTAGGTTTAGGGGGACTTTTGGGGTGGATTCATGGTATTTGGGGTTTTCTTCTGTTTTTTGGGGTGATCCTGTTCTTTTTTGGGCTGTTTTTGACGTGTTTTGGGGTTGTCCGTTGGGTTTTGTTGGGTTCTCGTTGGTCATCATTGTGAAAAAGGGTAAATTGTGGGTTTTGGAGAACATCAGGTAGGCTTAGGGGGACTTTTGGGGTGGATCTATGGCATTTGGGTTTTTCTTCTGTTTTTGGGGGAGATCCTGTTCTTTTTTTTTTTTTTTTTTTTTTTTTGACATGTTTTTTGTCTCCATTGGGTTTCGTTGGGTTTTCCATGGTCATCATGGTGGAAAAGGGTAAATTTGTGGGTTTTGGAGAACATCAGGTAGGTTTAGGCTGGTTTTGGGATTGGATCTGTGCTTTTTGGGGATTTTCTTCCAGTTTATGGGTGATCCCTTTCTTTTTTGGGGTGTTTTTGACGTGTTTTGGTGTCTCCTTTTGGGTTTTCGTTTGGTTCATGTTGGTCATCATGGTGAAAATTGTAAATTTTTGGGGGGGGAATTTTCTTCCAGTTTTGGGGGTGATCCCGTTCTTTTTTGGGGTGTTTTTGACATGTTTTGGGGTCTCTGTTGGGTTTTGTTGGTTTCTTGTTTTTCATCATGTTGGAAAAGTTTAACTTGCGTGTTTTGGAGAACATCAGGTAGGTTTAGTGTCGTTTTGGGGTGGATCTATTTTTTTGGGGTTTTCTTTCGTTTTGGGGGGTTATCCCATTCTTTTTTGGGGTGTTTTTGACTTGTTTTGGGGTCTCCGTTGGGTTTTAGTTGGATTCTCGTTGGTCGTTAAGGTAAATGGGAGTGGATTGTGGGTTTTGAAGAAGATCAGGTGAGTTTAGGGTGGTTTTGCGGGGAAATTCATAGTTTTTGGTGTTTTTTCTTCTGATTCAGTTCTTTTTTGGGGTGTTTTTGATGTGTTTTGGGGTCTCCGTTGGTTTTTGTTGTGTTCTTGTTGTTCATCATGGTGAAAACGGGTAAATTGTGGGTATTGGAGAACATCAGGTAGGTTTAGGGGGACTTTTGGGGTGGATCAACGGCTTTTAGGGTTTTCTTCCAGTTTTGGGGGTGATCCCGCTTTTTTTTGTGGTGTTTTTGATGTGTTTTGGGGTTTCCGTTGTGTTTTGTTGATTTCCTAATGTGTTTTAAGTTTGTTGGGAGTGGACTTTGGGATTTGGAGAACATCAGGTAGGTTTAGTGTGGTTTTGGGGTGGATCTATGTTTTTTTGGGGTTTTCTTTCTTTTTTAGGGGTTATCCCATTCTTTTTTGGGGTGTTTTTGACTTGTTTTGGGGTCTCCGTTGGGTTTTAGTTGGATTCTCGTTGGTCGTTAAGGTAAATGGGAGTGGATTGTGGGTTTTGAAGAAGATCAGGTGAGTTTAGGGTGGTTTTGCGGGGAAATTCATAGTTTTTGGTGTTTTTTCTTCTGATTCAGTTCTTTTTTGGGGTGTTTTTGATGTGTTTTGGGGTCTCCGTTGGTTTTTGTTGTGTTCTTGTTGTTCATCATGGTGAAAACGGGTAAATTGTGGGTATTGGAGAACATCAGGTAGGTTTAGGGGGACTTTTGGGGTGGATCAACGGCTTTTAGGGTTTTCTTCCAGTTTTGGGGGTGATCCCGCTTTTTTTTGTGGTGTTTTTGACGTGTTTTGGGGTTTCCGTTGTGTTTTGTTGATTTCCTAATGTGTTTTAAGTTTGTTGGGAGTGGACTTTGGGATTTGGAGAACATCAGGTAGGTTTAGTGTGGTTTTGGGGTGGATCTATGTTTTTTTGGGGTTTTCTTTCTTTTTTAGGGGTTATCCTGTTCTTGTTTGGGGTGTTTTTGACTTGTTTTGGGGTCTCCGTTGGGTTTTAGTTGGATTCTCGTTGGTCCTTAAGGGAAATGGGAGTGGATTGTGGGTTTTGAAGAAGATCAGGTGAGTTTAGGGTGGTTTTGCGGGGAAATTCATAGTTTTTGGTGTTTTTTCTTCTGATTCAGTTCTTTTTTGGGGTGTTTTTGACGTGTTTTGGGGTTTCCGTTGGGTTTCGTTGAGTTCCTAATGGGTTTTATGGTGGTTGGGAGTGGACATTTGGATTTGGAGAACATCAGGTACGTTTAGAGTGGTTTTGGGATTGGATCCGTGCTTTTTGGGGTTTTCTTTGGTTTTGGGGGTGATCCTGTTCTTGTTTGGGGTGTTTTTGACGTGTTTTGGGTTCTCCGTTGGGTTTCGTTGTGTTTTCCGTGGTCATCATGGTGGAAAAGTGTAAATTGTGGGTTTTGGAGAACATCAGGTAGGTTTATGAGGACTTTTGGGGCAGATTCATGGTTTTTAGGGTTTTCTTCTGTTTTTTCTAGTGATCCAGTTGGTTTTCGGCGTGTTTTTGACGTGTTTTGTGGTCTCCGTTGGGTTTCGTTGGGTTTTCCGTGGTCATCATGGTGGAAAAGTGTAAATTGTGGGTTTTGGAGAACATCAGGTAGATTTAGGGTGTTTTGGGGGTGGATCTATGGTTTTGGGGGATTTTGTTCCAGTTTTGGGGTGATCGAATTCATTTTTGGGGTGTTTCTGACGTGTTTTGGGTTCTTTGTTGGGTTTCGTTGGGTTTTCTGTTGGCATCTTGGTGGAAAAGGGTAAATTGTGGGTTTTGGAGAACTTCAGGTAGGTTTAGGGGGACTTTTGGGGTGGATCAACGGCTTTTAGGGTTTTCTTCCAGTTTTGGGGGTGATCCCGCTTTTTTTTGTGGTGTTTTTGACGTGTTTTGGGGTTTCCGTTGTGTTTTGTTGATTTCCTAATGTGTTTTAAGTTTGTTGGGAGTGGACTTTGGGATTTGGAGAACATCAGGTAGGTTTAGTGTGGTTTTGGGGTGGATCTATGTTTTTTTTGGGTTTTCTTTCTTTTTTAGGGGTTATCCTGTTCTTGTTTGGGGTGTTTTTGACTTGTTTTGGGGTCTCCGTTGGGTTTTAGTTGGATTCTCGTTGGTCCTTAAGGGAAATGGGAGTGGATTGTGGGTTTTGAAGAAGATCAGGTGAGTTTAGGGTGGTTTTGCGGGGAAATTCATAGTTTTTGGTGTTTTTTCTTCTGATTCAGTTCTTTTTTGGGGTGTTTTTGACGTGTTTTGGGGTTTCCGTTGGGTTTCGTTGAGTTCCTAATGGGTTTTATGGTGGTTGGGAGTGGACATTTGGATTTGGAGAACATCAGGTACGTTTAGAGTGGTTTTGGGATTGGATCCGTGCTTTTTGGGGTTTTCTTTGGTTTTGGGGGTGATCCTGTTCTTGTTTGGGGTGTTTTTGACGTGTTTTGGGTTCTCCGTTGGGTTTCGTTGTGTTTTCCGTGGTCATCATGGTGGAAAAGTGTAAATTGTGGGTTTTGGAGAACATCAGGTAGGTTTATGAGGACTTTTGGGGCAGATTCATGGTTTTTAGGGTTTTCTTCTGTTTTTTCTAGTGATCCAGTTGGTTTTCGGCGTGTTTTTGACGTGTTTTGTGGTCTCCGTTGGGTTTCGTTGGGTTTTCCGTGGTCATCATGGTGGAAAAGTGTAAATTGTGGGTTTTGGAGAACATCAGGTAGATTTAGGGTGTTTTGGGGGTGGATCTATGGTTTTGGGGGATTTTGTTCCAGTTTTGGGGTGATCGAATTCATTTTTGGGGTGTTTCTGACGTGTTTTGGGTTCTTTGTTGGGTTTCGTTGGGTTTTCTGTTGGCATCTTGGTGGAAAAGGGTAAATTGTGGGTTTTGGAGAACTTCAGGTAGGTTTAGGGGGACTTTTGGGGTGGATCAACGGCTTTTAGGGTTTTCTTCCAGTTTTGGGGGTGATCCCGCTTTTTTTTGTGGTGTTTTTGACGTGTTTTGGGGTTTCCGTTGTGTTTTGTTGATTTCCTAATGTGTTTTAAGTTTGTTGGGAGTGGACTTTGGGATTTGGAGAACATCAGGTAGGTTTAGTGTGGTTTTGGGGTGGATCTATGTTTTTTTGGGGTTTTCTTTCTTTTTTAGGGGTTATCCTGTTCTTGTTTGGGGTGTTTTTGACTTGTTTTGGGGTCTCCGTTGGGTTTTAGTTGGATTCTCGTTGGTCCTTAAGGGAAATGGGAGTGGATTGTGGGTTTTGAAGAAGATCAGGTGAGTTTAGGGTGGTTTTGCGGGGAAATTCATAGTTTTTGGTGTTTTTTCTTCTGATTCAGTTCTTTTTTGGGGTGTTTTTGACGTGTTTTGGGGTTTCCGTTGGGTTTCGTTGAGTTCCTAATGGGTTTTATGGTGGTTGGGAGTGGACATTTGGATTTGGAGAACATCAGGTACGTTTAGAGTGGTTTTGGGATTGGATCCGTGCTTTTTGGGGTTTTCTTTGGTTTTGGGGGTGATCCTGTTCTTGTTTGGGGTGTTTTTGACGTGTTTTGGGTTCTCCGTTGGGTTTCGTTGTGTTTTCCGTGGTCATCATGGTGGAAAAGTGTAAATTGTGGGTTTTGGAGAACATCAGGTAGGTTTATGAGGACTTTTGGGGCAGATTCATGGTTTTTAGGGTTTTCTTCTGTTTTTTCTAGTGATCCAGTTGGTTTTCGGCGTGTTTTTGACGTGTTTTGTGGTCTCCGTTGGGTTTCGTTGGGTTTTCCGTGGTCATCATGGTGGAAAAGTGTAAATTGTGGGTTTTGGAGAACATCAGGTAGATTTAGGGTGTTTTGGGGGTGGATCTATGGTTTTGGGGGATTTTGTTCCAGTTTTGGGGTGATCGAATTCATTTTTGGGGTGTTTCTGACGTGTTTTGGGTTCTTCGTTGGGTTTCGTTGGGTTTTCTGTTGGCATCTTGGTGGAAAAGGGTAAATTGTGGGTTTTGGAGAACTTCAGGTAGGTTTAGGGGGACTTTTGGGGTGGATTCATGGTATTTGGGGTTTTCTTCTGTTTTTTGGGGTGATCCTGTTCTTTTTTGGGCTGTTTTTGACGTGTTTTGGGGTTGTCCGTTGGGTTTTGTTGGGTTCTCGTTGGTCATCATTGTGAAAAAGGGTAAATTGTGGGTTTTGGAGAACATCAGGTAGGCTTAGGGGGACTTTTGGGGTGGATCTATGGCATTTGGGTTTTTCTTCTGTTTTTGGGGGAGATCCTGTTCTTTTTTTTTTTTTTTTTTTTTTTTTTTTTTTTTTTGACATGTTTTTTGTCTCCATTGGGTTTCGTTGGGTTTTCCATGGTCATCATGGTGGAAAAGGGTAAATTTGTGGGTTTTGGAGAACATCAGGTAGGTTTAGGCTGGTTTTGGGATTGGATCTGTGCTTTTTGGGGATTTTCTTCCAGTTTATGGGTGATCCCTTTCTTTTTTGGGGTGTTTTTGACGTGTTTTGGTGTCTCCTTTTGGGTTTTCGTTTGGTTCATGTTGGTCATCATGGTGAAAATTGTAAATTTTTGGGGGGGGAATTTTCTTCCAGTTTTGGGGGTGATCCCGTTCTTTTTTGGGGTGTTTTTGACATGTTTTGGGGTCTCTGTTGGGTTTTGTTGGTTTCTTGTTTTTCATCATGTTGGAAAAGTTTAACTTGCGTGTTTTGGAGAACATCAGGTAGGTTTAGTGTCGTTTTGGGGTGGATCTATTTTTTTGGGGTTTTCTTTCGTTTTGGGGGGTTATCCCATTCTTTTTTGGGGTGTTTTTGACTTGTTTTGGGGTCTCCGTTGGGTTTTAGTTGGATTCTCGTTGGTCGTTAAGGTAAATGGGAGTGGATTGTGGGTTTTGAAGAAGATCAGGTGAGTTTAGGGTGGTTTTGCGGGGAAATTCATAGTTTTTGGTGTTTTTTCTTCTGATTCAGTTCTTTTTTGGGGTGTTTTTGATGTGTTTTGGGGTCTCCGTTGGTTTTTGTTGTGTTCTTGTTGTTCATCATGGTGAAAACGGGTAAATTGTGGGTATTGGAGAACATCAGGTAGGTTTAGGGGGACTTTTGGGGTGGATCAACGGCTTTTAGGGTTTTCTTCCAGTTTTGGGGGTGATCCCGCTTTTTTTTGTGGTGTTTTTGACGTGTTTTGGGGTTTCCGTTGTGTTTTGTTGATTTCCTAATGTGTTTTAAGTTTGTTGGGAGTGGACTTTGGGATTTGGAGAACATCAGGTAGGTTTAGTGTGGTTTTGGGGTGGATCTATGTTTTTTTGGGGTTTTCTTTCTTTTTTAGGGGTTATCCTGTTCTTGTTTGGGGTGTTTTTGACTTGTTTTGGGGTCTCCGTTGGGTTTTAGTTGGATTCTCGTTGGTCCTTAAGGGAAATGGGAGTGGATTGTGGGTTTTGAAGAAGATCAGGTGAGTTTAGGGTGGTTTTGCGGGGAAATTCATAGTTTTTGGTGTTTTTTCTTCTGATTCAGTTCTTTTTTGGGGTGTTTTTGACGTGTTTTGGGGTTTCCGTTGGGTTTCGTTGAGTTCCTAATGGGTTTTATGGTGGTTGGGAGTGGACATTTGGATTTGGAGAACATCAGGTACGTTTAGAGTGGTTTTGGGATTGGATCCGTGCTTTTTGGGGTTTTCTTTGGTTTTGGGGGTGATCCTGTTCTTGTTTGGGGTGTTTTTGACGTGTTTTGGGTTCTCCGTTGGGTTTCGTTGTGTTTTCCGTGGTCATCATGGTGGAAAAGTGTAAATTGTGGGTTTTGGAGAACATCAGGTAGGTTTATGAGGACTTTTGGGGCAGATTCATGGTTTTTAGGGTTTTCTTCTGTTTTTTCTAGTGATCCAGTTGGTTTTCGGCGTGTTTTTGACGTGTTTTGTGGTCTCCGTTGGGTTTCGTTGGGTTTTCCGTGGTCATCATGGTGGAAAAGTGTAAATTGTGGGTTTTGGAGAACATCAGGTAGATTTAGGGTGTTTTGGGGGTGGGTCTATGGTTTTGGGGGATTTTGTTCCAGTTTTGGGGTGATCGAATTCATTTTTGGGGTGTTTCTGACGTGTTTTGGGTTCTTCGTTGGGTTTCGTTGGGTTTTCTGTTGGCATCTTGGTGGAAAAGGGTAAATTGTGGGTTTTGGAGAACTTCAGGTAGGTTTAGGGGGACTTTTGGGGTGGATTCATGGTATTTGGGGTTTTCTTCTGTTTTTTGGGGTGATCCTGTTCTTTTTTGGGCTGTTTTTGACGTGTTTTGGGGTTGTCCGTTGGGTTTTGTTGGGTTCTCGTTGGTCATCATTGTGAAAAAGGGTAAATTGTGGGTTTTGGAGAACATCAGGTAGGCTTAGGGGGACTTTTGGGGTGGATCTATGGCATTTGGGTTTTTCTTCTGTTTTTGGGGGAGATCCTGTTCTTTTTTTTTTTTTTTTTTTTTTTTTTTTTTTTTTTTGACATGTTTTTTGTCTCCATTGGGTTTCGTTGGGTTTTCCATGGTCATCATGGTGGAAAAGGGTAAATTTGTGGGTTTTGGAGAACATCAGGTAGGTTTAGGCTGGTTTTGGGATTGGATCTGTGCTTTTTGGGGATTTTCTTCCAGTTTATGGGTGATCCCTTTCTTTTTTGGGGTGTTTTTGACGTGTTTTGGTGTCTCCTTTTGGGTTTTCGTTTGGTTCATGTTGGTCATCATGGTGAAAATTGTAAATTTTTGGGGGGGGAATTTTCTTCCAGTTTTGGGGGTGATCCCGTTCTTTTTTGGGGTGTTTTTGACATTTTTTGGGGTCTCTGTTGGGTTTTGTTGGTTTCTTGTTTTTCATCATGTTGGAAAAGTTTAACTTGCGTGTTTTGGAGAACATCAGGTAGGTTTAGTGTCGTTTTGGGGTGGATCTATTTTTTTGGGGTTTTCTTTCGTTTTGGGGGGTTATCCCATTCTTTTTTGGGGTGTTTTTGACTTGTTTTGGGGTCTCCGTTGGGTTTTAGTTGGATTCTCGTTGGTCCTTAAGGGAAATGGGAGTGGATTGTGGGTTTTGAAGAAGATCAGGTGAGTTTAGGGTGGTTTTGTGGGGAAATTCATAGTTTTTGGTGTTTTTTCTTCTGATTCAGTTCTTTTTTGGGGTGTTTTTGATGTGTTTTGGGGTCTCCGTTGGTTTTTGTTGTGTTCTTGTTGTTCATCATGGTGAAAACGGGTAAATTGTGGGTATTGGAGAACATCAGGTAGGTTTAGGGGGACTTTTGGGGTGGATCAACGGCTTTTAGGGTTTTCTTCCAGTTTTGGGGGTGATCCCGCTTTTTTTTGTGGTGTTTTTGACGTGTTTTGGGGTTTCCGTTGTGTTTTGTTGATTTCCTAATGTGTTTTAAGTTTGTTGGGAGTGGACTTTGGGATTTGGAGAACATCAGGTAGGTTTAGTGTGGTTTTGGGGTGGATCTATGTTTTTTTGGGGTTTTCTTTCTTTTTTAGGGGTTATCCTGTTCTTGTTTGGGGTGTTTTTGACTTGTTTTGGGGTCTCCGTTGGGTTTTAGTTGGATTCTCGTTGGTCCTTAAGGGAAATGGGAGTGGATTGTGGGTTTTGAAGAAGATCAGGTGAGTTTAGGGTGGTTTTGCGGGGAAATTCATAGTTTTTGGTGTTTTTTCTTCTGATTCAGTTCTTTTTTGGGGTGTTTTTGACGTGTTTTGGGGTTTCCGTTGGGTTTCGTTGAGTTCCTAATGGGTTTTATGGTGGTTGGGAGTGGACATTTGGATTTGGAGAACATCAGGTACGTTTAGAGTGGTTTTGGGATTGGATCCGTGCTTTTTGGGGTTTTCTTTGGTTTTGGGGGTGATCCTGTTCTTGTTTGGGGTGTTTTTGACGTGTTTTGGGTTCTCCGTTGGGTTTCGTTGTGTTTTCCGTGGTCATCATGGTGGAAAAGTGTAAATTGTGGGTTTTGGAGAACATCAGGTAGGTTTATGAGGACTTTTGGGGCAGATTCATGGTTTTTAGGGTTTTCTTCTGTTTTTTCTAGTGATCCAGTTGGTTTTCGGCATGTTTTTGACGTGTTTTGTGGTCTCCGTTGGGTTTCGTTGGGTTTTCCGTGGTCATCATGGTGGAAAAGTGTAAATTGTGGGTTTTGGAGAACATCAGGTAGGTTTAGGTTGGTTTTGGGATTGGATCTATGGTTTTGGGGGATTTTCTTTTGTTTTTGGGGGTGATCCCGTTCTTTTTTGGGGTGTTTTTGACGTGTTTTGGGGTCTCCGTTGGTGTTCCTTGGGTTTTATGTGGTCATGGTGGTGGAAAAGGGTAAATTGTGGGTTTTGGAGAACTTCAGGTAGGTTTAGGGGAATTTTGGGGTGGATTCATGGTATTTGGTCTTTTCTTCTGTTTTTTTTTGGGTGATCCTGTTCTTTTTTGGGGTGTTTATGACGTGTTTTGGGGTCTCCGTTGGGTTTTAGTTGGGTTCTTGTTGGTCATCATGGTGAAAAAGTGTAAATTGTGGCTTTTGGAGAACATCAGGTAGGTTTAGGGGGACTTTTGGGGCAGAGTCATGTTTTTTGGTGTTTTCTTCTGTTTCTTGGGGTGGTCCCGTTCTTTTTTGGGAAGTTTTTGAGGTGTTTGGGGGTCTCCGTTGGGTTTTGTTGTGTACTCGTTGGTCATCGTGGTGGAAAATGGTAAACTGTGGGTTTTGGAGAACATCAGGTAGGTTTAAGGTGGTTTTGGGATTGGATCCGTGCTTTTTGGGGATTTTCTTCCAGTTTATGGGTGATCCCTTTATTTTTGGGGTGTTTTTGACGTTTTTTGGTGTCTCGTTTTGGGTTTTCGTTTGGTTCATGTTGGTCATCCTGGTGAAAAAGTGTAAATTGTGGCTTTTGGAGAACATCAGGTAGGTTTAGGGGGACTTTTGGTGTGGATCTATGGCTTTTGGGGTTTTCTTTCGTTTTTAGGCTTTATCCCGTTCTTGTTTTGGGTGTTTTTGACTTCTTTTGGGGTCTCCGTTGGGTTTCGTTGGGTTTTCCATGGTCATCATGTTGGAAAATTGTAAATTGTGGGTTTTGGAGATCATCAGGTAGGTTTAGGGTGGTTTTGGGGTGGATCTATGATTTTGAAGGATTTTCTTCCAATTTTGGGGGTGATCCCTTTCTTTTTTTTTTTTTTTTTTTTTTTTTTTTTTTTTTTTGACGTTTTTGGTGTCTCCGTTGGGTTTTGTTGGGTTCTCGTTGGTCGTTAAGCTAAATGGGAGTGGATTGTGGGTTTTGAAGAAGATCAGGTGAGTTTAGGGTGATTTGGGAGGGAAATGCATAGTTTTGTTTTTTTTTTTCTTCTGATCCAGTTCTTTTTTGGGGTGTTTTTGACGTGTTTTGGGGTTTCCGTTGTGGTTTGTTGAGTTCCTAATGGGTTTTATGGTGGGTGGGAGTGGATTTTGGGATTTGGAGAAGATCAGGTAGGTTTAAGGGTTTTCTTGGGGTTAAATCACGTATTTTCTTCTGATCCGGTTTGCTTTTGGGGTGTTTTTGAGGTGTTTTGGGGTTTCTGTTGCGTTTTGTTTAGTTCCTAATGGGTTTCATGGTGGTTGGGAGTGGACTTTGGGATTTGGAGAAGATCAGGTAGGTTTAGGGTGGTTTTGGGATTGGATCCATGCTTTTTGGGGATTTTCTTCCAGTTTTGGGGGTTATCCCGTTCTTTTTTGGGGTGTTTTTGACATGTTTTGATGTCTCTGTTGGGTTTTGTTGGGTTTTCTGTTGGCATCTTGATGGAAAAGGGTAAATTGTGTGTTTTCGAGAACTTCAGGTAGGTTTAGGGGGACTTTTGGGGTGGATTCATGGTATTTGGGGTTTTCTTCTGTTTTTTTTGGGGTGATCCTGTTCTTTTTTGGGGTGTTTTTGACGTGTTTTGGGGTTTCCGTTGGGTTTTGTTGGGTTCTCGTTGGTCATCATTGTGAAAAAG